>NW_022605582.1:739357-740893 GCF_008692095.1 Etheostoma spectabile | reverse complement strand
ACCTCGGCGGTGCAGACACCCCCCCACCCGACCCCCCCACCCCCCCGCCCCTCGCCCCACATCTCCACATTGATTGAGTGGATTTCTCGGGCATGGTGCAGAATCCACAGATACGCTACGAGGAATGATCACATTCAATTTTCCAATTACGGCGAGTTAGGATGCCATCAGGATCCTGTACCTGAACTATAAGGACCACAAAACAATAATTAATACACCTATGTAGTACTTTTTCTTTTACACATACATTTTTGGGGCGCTTTTCCATCTTTATTAGATAGGACAGCTAGGTGAGAAAGAAGGAAGACAGGCAGGATACCGTTACCTGAACTATGAGGACAAAAAACACTGGCAGGATTAATACATCTATGTAGTACTTTTTCTTTTAAACATACATTTTTGGGGGGCTTTTCCATCTTTATTAGATAGGACAGCTAGGTGAGAAAGAAGGAAAACTTGCAGGAAATCATCACTGGTTGATCTCGAACCCTGGACCTCTGCATCAAGGCACAAAACCTCCAAGTATACAGTATGTGCGCCCGGTCCACCCACTGAACCAACCCGGCCACGTAGTTTTATTGTACTTGATAAACATACTGGCTCAAAGATACTACATGAAGAAATGATTGAGTTCAGGAAATGATGGAATATTAACTTGGTCAAAGGTCTGTTGGAGATGTCTTTATCAAGTTGTATGGTTGTTTATTGAAAAAACTATTGATTGAAAAGACTTTGATGATGCTTATTTCCTAATTAAAGATGTAAAAGTATGGACATTTCAAAAACAATAGGACCCGAAAATCGTTTTTTTGACTCTTCCTACTTCAATTCGGACAATAGCATATGTTTATTTTGCTTATTCTTGCTTTTTATTTTCATTCAACAAGCTACTTTTGTGTCTTGTAATTTAAGTTGTTGTGGTTATTCTTTTGTGCGTTGATTGAAATAAACCATTCATTCATTCATTCATGTCCAAAAAGTGAATTTCACACAGTTTTTCTTTGCTTTAGGGTGCGTTTGCCGTTATCTATGAACTACAATGCACATGACATGCAGGTATAACGCGAAGGTCACAGTGTACTCTGTGTACATGTCTGCACAGACCCAAGCTGTATAAAGACATTTCAAAAACAGTATGGACCCAAAAAGCATTTTGCATCTTTCTACTCCCATTTTCAGCATTTATTTATTGAATTATCATTCATTCATGTCAAAAAGGTGAATTTCTAATATGTCGTTAATGCTGTGAAGAGAGACGGGTTTCAGAGCCGGCTTTAAGATTTGTTTGCCAGAATCTATAATCTCCTGTATAACGCACATGCCGTGCACGTGTAACGCGAAGGTCACAGTGTGCATGTGTACATGTGACGTGTGTGCACACTGCACAGACTGGACTGGTTTCCCTCTCTGTGGATATCATCATTCTAACTGCACGGTGCACCGAGGCGAATAATTACGTCACTCAGAAAACCATCAGTCCTCCACGCTTGGCGTCACTTCCTAGTCCCACCTCCCCCCCCCCCTCTCCATCCCCAC
>NW_022605582.1:735891-739347 GCF_008692095.1 Etheostoma spectabile | reverse complement strand
CCTTGGCAGGGGGTGGAAGGCCAGTAGAAGAAGAAGTATTCACAACCTTTACCTAAGTAAAAGTACTAACACCACACTGTAAAATATACTGTGTTACAGCATTGAAAATGTTACTTAAAGGGAAACTTTATTGGTTATTTAATTTTTCTAATGGTGACATTTTCAGCGCTTATTACGAATGCCCGTTGTTTGTGATAAAAAAACTGAAAACGGATCAAATATGACCCAAGGACAACATGAGGCTTAAGCAGGATCGCTGCAGTTACAGTGTAAGTTAACGGGGTAATTGTGCAGCTTGTTTGGTCACTGACAGGCTGAGATTAATATTCTGACATTATTATGGAAAGATTTTCTAAGGAGGTTGATCTCTCTGTTAAAGAGTTTTTTAAACATTAAAACATCTGCGAAATGCTAAACCCACCAGACTCCAGGTAAATTTCATGTTAGCATCGTAAAACACACTTCATTCAAAGTGGAAACTGCGCAGCCTCCAACTGAGCTGGAAGACGTAGATGTGACGTGAGCAACCTGTCTGAAAGCTGTAAGTCTTCTGGTAGCTGTGCAAGAGAAATCTCAATCATTCCCAATCACCTTAGACGGAGAGGTAGGAATAGGTTAGGAGATAACATAGGCACAGGCTAATTACTGCTAACTAACATGCTAGTTCACGTTAACATAGGCACCGGCTAATTACTGCTAACTAACGTGCTAGTTAACATTAACATAGGCACCGGCTAATTACTGCTAACTAACATGCTAGTTAACATTATCATAGACACAGGCTAATTACTGCTAACTACAGGGCTGCCAACTCTCACGCATTGGCCGTGAGACACACGCATTTGACTGGTTTCACACGCTCACACGCCACACCCCCGATTTCTCACGCTGAAGTGTCAGCCTGGTCGGTCAAATTTCTGATAGATGAGTTTATCTATAGATTTATCTGTTTAGCCACTAGTTGTGCTTTCAGAGACTGTGAGGGGGTTCAAGAGCGCTCCCGTCTGGAAAGTTTCGAATTGTCGCAAACTGAGAATATTTTTTACGATCCATCCCATTTCCCCGGCTTTAGGTATGAGCTCTGAGTATCACCAGAACGTCCGTGCGCTTCGTGTCCACTCTCGTAACAATAGAGGTGAGCAGCGCGGCTGGTAGCGTAGCAACTCAGTTCATGTTAGTGGACCTGCTCTGCTGTGGACAGTGACGCGTTGCATCCGTGTAGTCCTCGATAATGCGCAGCGTACAGCCTCCTCTAAACTTTGTCAGAGACCAGAGACCCGAATGGGGGTCTGTGTCTGTCAGACGGTCTGAATGAGATCACCATATCAGCGGAGCAATGACATGCACAGCAGACTAATTACACTATATACTATAATACTATATATACTATATATACATGTTACAACTCTCCAAATCTCGGCCAACAGAGATGGGAGGGAGTGTATATTTTGAATGTGCACAAGTTGTAAACATGGGCAGAAATTCTGGAAAACATCTGAGCTATATATATAACTATACATATATACTATACTATATTTACACATATATACACTATATATATATACTATACTGCAAATGGGCCACTATTGTGCTTCTCTAACCTCGGTGCATCTCTAAATGTAACTGTAAATAATTAATTTGATGTTTTAGAAATGAACAAATAGTCTTTTTTTCCCCAAAAAGTAAATCCAGTAAGTGGGGCCCAGAGGATGAGGGCCAAACATTACTGAACCTTGCAAAAGGTTAAAGGATTAGAACATTATGTGATCAGTGGTTTTATTCTTTAGAACTTTCAGTGGTCTAGTTGATACTCCAACATTAATTTAACTTGGGTCCTGTCCAAAACCAGGGACCCCTGGACCTGTTCCCACAGACCCAAATCTTCTCAGCTGTTGATGAGATTTGTACTGTCTCTTCATGTGGTTACATGTTTTGGAACGTTGTCTGGGGTCAGTTCTTATCTCATAAGAAGTATAAATGTATATAATGTTCATGCTGAAGCCCTAAAACTGTTGAACAACAATGCAAAGGTTCTTAACCCTACAGTTTGCACATATCAAGTAAGACTGATTTCTCCATTTTTTTGCAAAAAAAAACTTCCAGGAAAGTGCCTTAATGGTTTATTTTTCAATTTTTTTTCCTGGGGGGGCATACCCCAGACCCCCTGGGAGAACCCCACCCCCCACAATCACAAATCACAATTTAAACCCTGAGGATAAAGACCCAAAAAATTGTTGTACGTGGCAAAATATGGGTTGCCCCCCAAATCTCAATCCAAGGTGTTTGGGAAAAGTTGGAGCCCTGAACAACATGCTAATACGTTAACATAGGCACAGGTTATACTGCTAACTAACATGCTGTTAACATTAACATAGGACAGGCAATTACTGCTAACTAACATGCAAGTTAACATTAACATAGGCACAGGCTAATTACTGACTAACTAACGCTAGTTAACTACATAGGCCACAGGCTAATTACTGCTAACTAACTGCAAGTTAACATTAACATAGGCACAGGTAAATACGTAACTAACATGCTAGTTAAATAACATGGCACAGGCAATTAACTGCTAACTAAAAGCTAGTTAACAAAACATAGGCACAGGCTAATACTGCTAACTAACAATGCTAGTAACATTAACATAGGCACAGGCTAATTACTGCTAACTAACATGTAGTTAACACAGTTCACTGATTTACACCGTGAAAAATATGGCTGTACACGCGCTTAAAATTACTGCCTTTTTAAATGGAGTTGGTGGTTTAGCACTACCAATACAGAGCTGTTTCTGGTTAACAGAAAGGTCTTAAAGAGATTTAAAGGTCTATCTTGTAGGGTTCCTTTCCAAAATAATGTCAGACACCTAGAATATTAATCTGAGCTTTCAGCAACAAAACAAGCAATATGAGATGCACATTTTGCCATATTTCCATCGCAGCCCGGTCTGCGGCTGCAGGGTTACAGCGATCATCGCTAATACTGGACCAGTGTCAAAGTTGGTGTTCCATCGTCCATTAGACACAAAAACACGGGGTTCCAGGAGGAAGAAAAACCGGAAATCAACCTTAAACTACTTAAATAAAGTAATCAATCCTCAATTAAGAAACTGGAATTAGAAGGCCAACGAAATGCAGTTGGGTCTAACCATAAGTACAATGGCAGCAGGTGCAGGTATACACTGGTTCCATAGTAGGCAGGACAGGCTATGTATTGAATAAATATAGAAAATGAATCTATTATAAACGAATTTTAGGATAGAATTGTCTATGAATAATATATGAGATAACAAAATGTTGTTGTGAACAAGATTTACAGCGGATATGTAATGATTATAATATACAGGTGGATTATATATATGATTGTTTTTCCATCTGTACATATCAAATATTTGTTCTTTTGATTTATTCATAGAATTATGCATGTATAGGGTACTTGTAGTATGTATATTTTTTT
>NW_022605582.1:735740-735866 GCF_008692095.1 Etheostoma spectabile | reverse complement strand
CAGTTCTTATATCATAAGAAGTTAATAATGTATATAATGTTCATGCTGAATGCCCTAAAACCTGTTGATACAACAATGCAAAGGTTCTTAACCCTACAGTTTTGCACATATCATGTAAGACTTGAT
>NW_022605582.1:735411-735545 GCF_008692095.1 Etheostoma spectabile | reverse complement strand
ATGGGTTGCCCCCCCAAATCTCACTCCAAGGTTTTGGGAAAAGTTGGCAGCCCTGTAACTAACATGCTAATTAACGTTAACATAGGCACAGGCTTATTACTGCTAACTAACATGCTAGTTAACATTAACATAGG
>NW_022605582.1:724988-735386 GCF_008692095.1 Etheostoma spectabile | reverse complement strand
AGCATGTTGTTAGCAGTAATTAGCCTGTGCCTATGTTAATTTTTAACCTACGTTTAGTTAGCATACTTAGCCTGTGCCTATGTTTAATGTTAACTAGCATGTTGTTAGCAGTAATTAGCCTGTGCCTATTTAATGTTACCTTGCATGTTAGTTAGCAGTAATTAGCCTGTGCCTATGTAATGTTAACTAGCATGTTAGTTTGCAGTAATTATCCTTCGTAGCGCCGGTCACGGTTGCGTCGAGTACAGAAGGGGACGCCTCTCTAGCACGAGCAGCGGAGACATGACGTCGCGGGGCTTTAGTGGTATGGCTTCGTCTATATAAGTGTAGGAGGCTCTGCGTCGCTAGTGTTTTTGCAGCCTCCATACACCTGTTTATACAAGATATATGAGTGAAAAAGTATAAGTACATGTGCCACTAAGTGCGCGGCTGTGCTGCCGCGTCATGGTGTTACATACACGCGCTTCATGTGCTATGCCTGTTCATCATGTTTACACATAGTAGTACCAGCTCGAATGATTCCCCCACTCGTCGGCAGAAAAGTCAACCTGCCAGTACCGGCACGCAGATGAATGACGGGTGTGTCTCCTCTGCCGGAGTAATTCCACAGGAGAGTGGTAACCGCGTCTCACATTGCGCTGTCACCCCCCCCCCCCCCCACATACTCATATGTTCCTCTTTGTGTTTCTCGTCAGGAAAACAAAATGCTGTCGGGAAGGGAACGGAAAAGCAGACCAAATCCAACGCTTTGAGAAAGCTTGATGAAGACAAGCAGGGACAAGGATCTGATATAGGTGCCCCCTAGCAACTTTATTGCTAACCTGCTGATAAGACACAGGGAAAAACCGTTTGCCACTTTTCACCTCGAGTTGAGAAAGTACAAGAACCGACACTGAGGCACAAGACACAAAATGATCGTTTATAACAAATCAGCAAGTTTCAACTAGAGAATTCAACTGTGACACAACCAACAAGTTTATAATGACTAAAGCATATCCCGAAGCATCTATACATTCAGTAGCGCTCATACTTAATTCTCTATTCACAGTGACTCTGTACAATACCATCATTACTTCCCATAAATGAATGGTTATGTTTGTGCTTTACCTCGTCTTATTCCCATTATCAGTCTTTTACAGGTGTGCCATGTTCTCAATAGACGTTAAGACGGTCACCAGGAGAAATGTCCAGCCAGGGCCCCATTAATTTTGGTTGACCGTCCTTGTCTTGTGGAGCCTCACACTGTCCGGGATCGGGCAATTAAAGGGCAGAGGACCTATTATTTAAGAACAGAAAGGTGACAAAAGAGGAAGCAGAGCAAATGCCAATGTCGGACTCTAGCTCAGCTTCAATGGTCACCACAGTCTCACTCATCGCAGAGCTGCTGTCATCGCGAGCGTAATTAAAGAGAGTAGGCTGCACAGAGAGAGGAGAGGAAAAAGTGGATATATTTCCGAAATGATTAATTTAAAGAATAGGCAAATGGGAAGGGAGCATCTTGTACAATAATGTGAAGAAAACAAGGAGGAAATCTAACAAAGCAAACCCTTATACTGGCTCCTTCATGGCCCTTCAACAGATGGGAAACAGTAGCGCGAAATGTGACCCCTATTGTTGCCTACTCAGGAGCAACGTATGTCATAGGATGTACATGTACTGTATTACGAATTCCACGAACACTTTTTTACATCTTGAGGGCGTGGCGGAACCCTTGAGAGATGGATTTCAAGATGTTGTCGGCCCGATGTGCTTACCTATCCTCACTCTCCATCTACTGCTCAGTATCTCCACCCGAGTTGCAAGCCACTGTATCTCTTCATTCCTTTGATATCCGCACTACTCATGAGATGATCCACAGCAAACAATCATTCCACATATGCGCTCAATGACACCGAAACACAAACACGACACCCACTAGACTTGACAAAGATTCTCCTTTCCCTACTTCTCACTTCTTCTTCTTCGGCTCGCATGCTGTACGCTCTCCCCTCATGACCTCCTCCCCTCCTCCTCCCTCCTCTCGTCCTCCGTGTTCTTGCAAACGTGCAGCAATTACCAAATCCGATGAGTCACATCAGTTATCTTCCGCTGGTCAAGGAAAAAAAAGAGGAAGACATCAATGAAAAGATGAGTTCGTTTCTTCCCTCCTCATTCGCGGGCCTGTCGTATGCAATCATCTCTTCGACCATCCCCCTCAAAAAGTTAACATTAACATAGGCACAGGCTAATTACTGCTAACTAACATGCTAGTTAACACAGTTCACTGATTTACACGTGAAAATATATTGGCTGTACACGCGCTAAAATTACTGCCTTTTTAAATGGAGTCTGGTGGGTTTAGCACTAGCAACTACAGAGCTGTTTCTGGTTAAACAGAAAGGTCTTAAAGAGATTTTAAAGGTCTATCTCTGTAGGGATCCTTTCCAAAATAATGTCAGACACCTAGAATATTAATCTGAGCCTTTCAGCAACAAAACAAGCAATATGAAGATGCACATTTTGCCCATATTGTTCCATCGCAGCCCGGTCTGCGGCTGCAGGTTACAGCGATCTCGCTTAATACTGGACCAGTGTCAAAGATTGGTGTTCCCATCAGTCCCTTAGACACAAAAACACGGGGTCCAGGTCGGAAGAAAACCCGGAAATCACCCTTTAAACTACTTAAAATAAAAGTACTCAATCCTCACATTTCAGAAACTGGAATTAAGAAGGCAACGAAATGCAGTTTGGGTCTAACCATAAGTACAATGGCAGCAGGTGCAGGATATACACTGGTTCCATAAGTAGCAGGACATGGATATGTACTGAATAAATATAGAAATGAATACTATTATAAACAGAATTTTACGGATAGAATTGTCCTATGAATATAATATATAGATAACAAGTATTGTGAACAAGATTTACAGCTGGATATGTACTGATTATAATATACAGGTGGATATTATATTATATTATTGTTTTCCCATCCTGTACATATTCAAATATTTGTTCTTTTATTTTATTCATAGCATTATTTCATGTATAGTGTACTGTATGTATGTATATTTTTCCTAGTATTTCATATATATTTATATTCTGTGCTTTGTGACTGATTTTGCTGCTGTAACGCTGGAATTTTCCATTTTTCTTGGGATCAATAAACATCTATCTATCTATCTATCTATATTACTATAAATAGAATTTTTACAGATATGTACAATGGACATAATATACAGATGGTTGTTACTATCTGTAAAATTACATGTGCTCTGTGTGCAAAAATCCAACTAAAGCTGTCAGATGAATGTAGTGGAGCAATATATCTCTATGAAATGTAGTGGAATAGAAGTGGAAAGTGACACGAAAAGACAAGACTCCAGTAAAGTACAAGTACCTCAACATTTGTACCTCGGTACAGTACTTGAGTGAATGTACTTGGTTACATTCCAGCCTCTGCAAACTGTCTGCGTGTGTGTTTCCTGAGAGTAGCACCAAAAAAAAATAAAAAAAATAAAAAAAATTAAAAAAAAGGCCCTGATCGCTATCCCGGCTGTTCAAGGCTACCTGAAGGTGCTTGTCCTGTCAGTCTCTCCTGAGTTAGAGGAGGATGGAGGGAGGGGAAAGAAAGGAGAGAGAGAGAGAGAGATCAGGAAAGATGTAGGGGGAGGGAGGGAGAGAGAATAAAAAAATAACAGTCTTAAAGCCTCCTCCGTTGGACGTACGGGAAAAAGTACCAGAAGTTTCGAAGCGATGCCAGCAAGCTGGCGGAGGGCTGGGCGAAGACGGAAAGGAGAACAAAAGCGCAGGCGGCCGGGGGGGGGGGACCCGAGCGAGATCGTGCCTATGAGAGTCTGGTGAAATGTCACTTAGGCGCGTAGACAGGTCTCAGAAGGATGTGTCGCGGACAGACACAACGAGAGGCCTCACCGGCCGTGAACAGAAAAGAGAAGAACGACCGCGAAGCGAGGGGTGCGGGAGGCGCTGAGGCAGGGAAGGACAGAGTGCGACAAACGCAATGTAAAGGAATGAGAGAGAGACACGGCGGGAGAAAAGAGGAAGAACGGAGAAAAGAGAGAACGAAAACGGGTGAAAAAAGATTGTTAGGCCGAGGGATAAGCGGGCAGAGAAAACAGACAGAGGGGAGAGAAAAAAAAGAGAAGGGAGGGGAAAACAATAAAAGAGGGCGAAAGACGACAAAGGGGAAAAGCAGGGAAGGAAAGCAGAAAGAGCGTTGTGTCTTGCTGACCTGTTGGGTCTTGGCACCCTCGGTGAGGGGCAAAAGGGGAGGAAAGGAAAGGAGGCGGAAAGAAAAAAAGAAAAGGGAAAAAGAAGCGAGGGGCGGAAAGGGCTGGGAAAAAAGAAAGAAGAGAAAGAGGGAAAGAAGAGAAAGAGGGCGAGAAGTGGAAAGTATAGAGGGAAGGGGGAGAGAAAAATGGGGAAAAAATAAAAGGAGACACGAGGAAACGCGAAGATTTTGAGGGAAAGATACGGGGGGAGTAAGAAGGTGACGAAGGTTAAACTTTTTTAAAAGAAAAAGGGAACGTGGAGGGAACGGTGTAACGTTAGTGCGAGATGTTGGGTGATGTTCGGTGGTGTTTGATCGGGGTCGGGAATAGAGTCAGGCGGGGAGAAGGGTGTGATAAGTGTTTGCATGTGCTTAATTAAAACGAAAGGGGTGACAAAAGGTTGATTTTGAGGGGTTGGGGGTTGATGTGATTGTGTTATGGATTGATTTGGTGACCGGGGCCGTTGAAAGAAAAAATGAGTGTGGGCATAAAAGGACGGTTGGTGGGGTGTGGGCCGCGAAAGGGGTAGGTGATGGCTGAGGTCTTGATGCCGAAAAACAAGTGGTGACGGTGAAAGGGGGTTAATCGTGTGAAGGTGAATGAGTCACGGGGAGGCGGCAGGGTGAGGAATGAAGGGGGGCGGGGGTGGGGGGGGGGGGAGAGAGGAGGGGGGAAGAAAGAGGAAGGAAAATGGAGGAAGATCGGGGGGGGCAGAGGGGAGAGAAAGAGGAAAGCAAATAGGAAGAGAACAGAGAATGGTCGGCGTGGGCGGGGCGGGGGCGAGAGAACTTGCGGGGGGAGGGGGCGGGGGGAGAGAAAATGCGGAGAGAAGGGGGGCTGGAGAGAAGAGGGGGAGGAGAGAGGGGAGAGAGAGGGGAAAAGGATAGGGAAGAAAGGAAAAGATGAGAAGACGGGGACGCGGGGGGGGAGATCGGCGGAGGAGGAACCAAAAGGAAGGGGAAAAAAGCGAGAAAGGGGAGGGGAGGGGGGGGGGAGAGGAAAAGCTGGGGGAGGAGAGAAAAGGAAGCGAAAAGAAGATCAAGAAGCGGAGGGCGGTGAGGGGAGGGGGGGAGGAGGGGGGGGGAGGGGGGGGAGAGGGCGTGGGGGCGAGGGGAAAACAGATGAGAAAATCGGGGGACGAAGAGGGGGGGGACGAAGGGTAAATGGGGTGGGAGAGAAAGGGGCAGAGCGAAGGAGAGAATTGGGGGGGGGAGAGAGACGAAAAGGAGGCGGGGGATGATGAGAGGGAAGAGAAAAGAAAAAGAGAGAAAAAAGGGGGGGGGCGAGAATAGGAAAGAGAGAAAGAACAATGAAGAAGTAGGAGAGAGGAAAGAGGAAAGAAAAATGAGCGAAGGGGGACGGGGGGAGAGGGAAGGGGTGAGAGAAAGGGAGGGGGGACAGAGAAAGGGAAAGAGATGGTGGAGGGAGAAGGAGGAATAAGAGAAAAAGAGGGGAAAGGAGAGGGGACTGGAGAGGAAAAGAGAAAGAGGGTGGGAGAAGAGGGAGAAAATAGAAGAGAAACGGGGGTGGGAAGAAGGTGGGAAGGGGGGAAAAAGGGGATTGGGGGGAGGAGGGATCGAAAAAAGAAAAAAAAGAAAGAAAAGGAAGAGAAAGCGAGAAGAGGGAGGAGAAAAATGGGGGGAGAGAAGGGGGTGGTGGGATGAGCAGGGGAGAGTAGAGGAAAAAAAAGGGGGGAGAGAGAAAGGAGGGAAACAACGAGAAGATGCAGCTAAGGAGGAGGAGAGAAAAATAGGAGGGGGAGCAGAAAAATGAAAGGACTGAGGAAGAGGGGGAGGGGGGGAGAAGGGGGGGAGAGGGAACAGAGAAGAGAAGGGAAGAGGAATAGGGGAAAGGGGGGGGGGAGAGAAAGAGGAGGAGGAAGGGGGAAAGAGGAAGAGGGGAGGCGGGAGGGGGATTAAGACGCGAGGAAGGAGAATAGGGGATGGAGGGGTGGGTCAGAGAGAAGGAGGAGGGATGGAGAAAATTGATACGAGAGGAAAAGGGGGGGAGGAGACAGAAAAGGGAGAAGGAAGAGAGAACGAAGGAGGGGGGCCTAGGCGGGAAAATGGGGGGGGAGGGGAGAGGAAAAAAGAACGGGGTAATGATTGATTTAAGCGTGGGAGGGGGGTGAGAGACGAGTACGGGGGATGAGGTGAGGGAAACGGGGGAAAAGACCGAGAGAAACGAGGGAGTAGGAGATGAGGGGAGAGGGGCGCGGAGGCAGACGGGGGGGGAGAAGAGAGGAAAAGAGAAGAAATGAAAGGGGGACGAGGGAAGAGAAAGAAGGAGAGGAGGAAGGGAACGAGAAAGGAGAAAGAGAAAGAGGAGAGAAGAGGAAGAAGAAGGGGAAAGGGGGGAGAGGAGGGGAAAATAGGATCACGGAGGAAAGGGAGTGAGAGAAAGAAAGACGGAGGACCTAGAGAGGAGAAAAGAAAGGGAGAGAGGGGGAGGGGGGAGGCCGGGGGGGAGAGAGAACGAAAAGAGGAAAATGAAGAGAGAGAGTCGGGAGGGATGAATGGGGGGCACGGGAAAAAGAGAGAAAGGGGATAGGAGGAAGAGCAAAAATGAACGACATTAAGAATCGAGAAACCGGGAAAAGGAGAAGAGGAGGAAAGACCGAGGGAGGGGGGAGGGACGGAAGAGAAAAGCGGAGAAGAGGGAGGGGGGAGACAGAGAAGGGGAGGAGAGAGAAGGACGAGAGGAGATAGGCGAGGAGGGTGAAAAGACGAAGGAGGAGGAGAGAAGGGAAAGAAAAACGATGAAGATTTTTGAAGGTGAAAATAATAGAGAGGGAAGAGAAAGGCGGGGGCGACGAGGGAGAGAAAATGGATGAGAGACGAGGGGGGGGAAGAGAATGGTTTTGTTGGGGGGGGGAGAAGAGAGGGAAACGAGATGGTGAGAGGGGGGGGAGCGGGAAGGGTGGAGAGGAAAATGGAAGAGGCAAAATAAAAAAAAAAGAGGGGGAAGAGGAGGGGGAAAAAAATGAAGAAATTGCCATGAGAGGAAAAGAAAAGGAAGAAAGAGAGGAAGGAAAATTAGGAGGGGGAGAAAAAAGAGAGAAAGGGGGAGAGGGGGACATGAGATGGGAAAAGGAAGAGAGAAAATGGCTGAGAAAGAAGATTTAAGATGGATTGAAGTAATGGTGATATGGGGGGCGAGGAAACAGCGGAAGAGATGCAGAGAGAAGGGGGGAAGGGAGAGAAAAAGCGAAAAGGGGAAGGGATGGAAATGAAGATGGGGGAGGAAGGAAAAAAGGACTGAGGAGAAGAACGAAAATGAAGAAAAAGGAAAAAATGACAAGAAAAGGAGGGGAAAGGGGAGGGAGATGGGGAAACTTTAGAGGGAACCGGAAGAGGAGTGAGAACAAAAGCGGATCGAGGAGGAAGAGAAAAGGGAGAGAGAAGAAAACATTGGAGAGGAGGAGGAATGAAAGAGAAACACGGAAACGAGGGAACAGAATGGGTAGAGGAGGTGAGAAAAATGGAGGAGATACCCGAGGAAAAAGCGAGTGGGCGGGGGGAGGGGGGGAAGAAGAGGGAAAAGGGGGGGCGGGGACCCGAGCGTGAGAGGAAGGAGAGGAAAAGATGAAGGAGAATAGAGAGGGAGGAAGGGGGGGGGGAGAGAGAAAAAAGAGAAAAGAGAAAATGAAGACTGCGAAGGAAGAAAGAAAGGAACCGAAGAAAGAAAACAAAATAAAAGAAAAAAGGAAAAAACAGCAAATGAACGAAGAAAAGCAGACAGCGAAAAAACCGTAGTTAGGGAGAGAAGACAAGATAGAGAGAGAATACAAAAATATGGATTTGAGGTAGCCAGAAGAGTCTCAAGAGCAAATAATAAGGAAGATAACCGATCAAAAAAACGATCTATTCCCAATGAGAGAAATGGAAAGAGAAACAAGAGAATGGGGAAGCAAACAAATGAAGACTAAGCCCGAATGTTAGAAAAAAAAAAAAAAAAAAAAAAATATAGGCTGAGTCCACATCAATGAGGGAGGAGTAGGTAAGAGGAGGGTGAAGAGTGAAAACAAGGAGTTAAACACGATGGGGAGAGCCACAGGCTAAGAGAGGAACGGGAACGGAGAAAGATGGGAGAGAAATATAAGACAAGAGGTTATGCAGAAGGAGAACCGAACGCAAACCGGCAAAAGGGGAAGAATCTGCGTTGAAGAAAAATCGTAATGGTATTTTGAACCAGGGAATTGTTCTATCAAACGAACCCAAGGGTGGTAAAAAAAAAAAATCAATCCGCAGACCGCATCGATATTGCATCAGGTGAGGTATGGTCGTTCGGTACAGGGTTGGGAGCATTAATGGAGAAGCAAGAAGGCAAAAAAAAAAAATTGCTTGGAGGGCGGAAGAAAAGGGCATTGTTAGCTTGTCCTAAACCTACCTGCATTAGAAATTATTATTCAAAGAAAAAGAAGGCGTTCGATCCAAAGATAAGGGGGGGACAGCGAACAATCGGACCCCATGTGGAGTTATTAAATTTCCCGCCTGGAAGGAAGAAAAGAACGGGACAGACACAGAAAACAGCCACGCAACGACAAAAGAAGAGGAGAGGGAGAGAGGCCGAGGCCAAGCCAAAGGAAGAGCGAAAGCGAAAGAGGCACCCACACAAAGCAGAAAAGAGAAAGAGGCGGGCCACCACAGAAATACGGTGTGTCTTTTTGGGTTCTTTTGTGTCGGGTTGGGGTGTTAGTTGGTCAAACAAATACTTATGTGGTGGGTGGGTGTCCCGTCCTGTTTTGGGGTTACTCCCATTTGTTGCTATACAAAACGCTGTTGACCTGTTTTGCTTTAGAACGGGCTGAAATCATTTTTAAAAAACCCCATATGTCTTTTCTTATCCCTGTTTGGGGTCATGTTTATGTTGATCGTATATCGGATCTATGCTTTCTTTTTTGTTTATGAGGCGCTGAGATTTCTCTTCGTCAGGTATTCGTTTTTGGTGTCCTAATTTTGTCTTGGTGAGTGGGTATTCCGTCTTTCTTGTGTTTATGGTCTATCTTCCGTTTTGTTTTGCCTCTAAACCTTCTTTCGATGCCAGGTTGTATTTTTTCGTTCACCCCACTTAGGTTGTTGGGTTCTTCGTGTGTTCTTTACGTCCATCTGTTTGTGTTTTTCTCCCCAGCTCCCCAAGTGTGTTTTTCTGCATTTCTTCGCCTGCTTATGCCCTGTCTTATACCGCGCTCTGGCTGGGATTCGACCCCCCCACCCCCCCCCGACCCCACCCCTGAGATTACCGGGCAAACCGATTTGACTGCAATCGCCACCTGATGGGTTTCCTCTAGGAAAAAGGTGTCGTCGAAAGGCAACGGAAAATAAAGGTCTAATAAATGTTGTTGTGCAAAATATTTGTCATCAAACTCAATCATACTTTTTTGTGCTTTTTAACTTTTTTTGGGTCTGTGCCCTAAACAAATCAAATTAGACTGTGTATAGTTAAATATATAGTAATAGTATTATAAGTAACATAATAAAATATATAAGTATATCTTCACTTGCTGTGAAAAAGCAATTAAGCAACTTTTACTCTGAGTCTAACATCTTGAGTAGATTTTTTATACCTGTTCTTTTACTTATGTACTTAAGTAAAAGTTCAACAAAGTAATTGGACTTTACTTGCCGCAGAGATATAGGGAAGCGCTCACTTACTAAAGTAACTTAATTACTTTATTACTAAAAGTCACACTGGTTATAGGCCGCGACATGTGTTGTGTGATGAGGAGGATTATGACACACACAGAAAGAGACATTTGTAGGGTCCGAAACTGATGAGTATGTGCTTCTGTTTCACTTTCTAAAGCAGCATTTAAAATGACCTTTTTCTACCTTTAGGGAGTCGCTTTCTTGGCACCTTAGTCCATCTAATGTGGTGTGTGTGTGTGGTGTGTGTGTTGTGTGTGTGTGTGGGGGGGGGGGGGTCGGTGATGGCATTGACAGGAGGAGAGGTGGCTTTACACAGGTCCTTCCAATGCTGTGGGTATACTAAATGCTTCATTAACGCCACACACAGGAAATGGCAGGGTCATATTTATAGACCCTGTGCAGAGCACTATGTAGATACGGGATCTATTGGCCTGCCTTCTGGGTGGGGTGTGGGGGTGGGTGTGTGTGGGTGGGGGGGGGAG
>NW_022605582.1:722767-724963 GCF_008692095.1 Etheostoma spectabile | reverse complement strand
CGAGCAGGTGGGGGGGGGGGGGGGGGAGATAAGGGAGATGGGGGATGACAGGCTTAAGTGAATGGGTGTATGGTGAGGAGCAGGGTGGGGGTGGGAGAGCCGTGAAATTGCTCGCACGCCGGCGACACCGCTGTACACGTCGCTTCCACCAAGGCCTCCGCCAGTCTCCTGCAGAAAGACCCCCCCCCCCCCCCTCAACGAACCCCAGACCCCCCCCCCCCCCCCCGCCTGTTCTGTCTTTTTTTTTTCCCAGGTCTGTTGCACACGGGGCGGAAAAGACGTATTTATCACACTTCAGCGTTTGGCAGCCCTGAGTTACGCGGCGCAGGACAGCATAAAATTATCATACACAGGCATGAAATTACAAAACCGCCCGGGGACCCCACAACAAAATTATTTCACCCCCCCCCACCCCTCGACCCCCCAAAAAAAATAAAAAGATGGAGGGTGTTTGGTTGTGAGGTGAGGGGGTGACAGGTGAGGAGAAGTGGGGGTGACAGACGGGGGGGGGGGGGGACATGTGAGAGGAAAAACTCCAAGAGGACGTTTTCCAGGAAACTGTCCTTCACACTGGAAAGTAACTAATTACAATTACTCAGATTCCTGTGATTGAGTTTTTTTTGAATTTTTAGTTTTTAGAGTAGTTTTTAAAATCGGTAATATTACTTTTACTCATGTATGTTTAGTTTAACTATTGCACTTTTTTTTTTTTTTTTTTTAATCTGTTGCTGATTTAAAAAAAAAAAAAAAGGAAATAAAGGTCTAATAAAATGTTGTTTTGCCAAAATATTTGTCATCAAACTCAACTCATACTTTTTTTGTGCTTTTTTAAACTTTTTTTGGCTCTGTGCCCTAAACAAATCACATTAGACTGTGTATAGTATAAATATTAGTAATAGTATTATAGTAAAATATAAAATATATAAGTATATCTTCACTTGCTGTGAAAAAGCAATTAAGCAACTTTACTCTGAGTCTAACTCTTGAGTAGATTTTGTTACCTGTCTTTTACTATGTACTTAAGTAAAGTTCAACAAAGTAATTGGACTTTATTGCCGCAGAGATATTAGGGAGAAGCGCTCACTATACTAAGTACTAATTACTTTATTACTAAAAAGTCACATGGTTATAGGCCCGACATGTGTTGTGGATGAGGAGGATTTATGACACACACACAGAAGAGACATTTTGGGTCCGAAACTGATGAGTATGTGCTTCTGTTTCACTTTCTAGCAGCATTTAAAATGGACCTTTTTCTACCTTTAGGGTCTGCTTTTTGGCACCTTAGTCCATCTATTGTGGGTGTGTTGTGTGTGTGTGTGTGTGTGTGTGTGTGGGGGGGGGGGGGGGGGGTCGGTCGGATGGCATTACAGAGGAGAGTGGTTTACACAGGTCCTCCTCAAATTAAGTCAACGGGGGGACTGGAGTTTTTCTCTTGGTCTCTCTTCCTCTATGAGACGGTCAATTTGACAACGATTGGCGGTGGTGGCTGGCCGCCACATGGCTTGACCCTGAATGTGCAGAGAGGAGGGGGGGCGGGGGGGGGCCGCACAGTCAGGGAAGGTGGCACTGAAGGTAACTCATTGAGGAAAGGGTATTCAAAGTCTTTAGCCCAGGGACCTCTTAGCTAAAAGACAGACCAAGTTTGGGACCCCCTACTGCATATGTTGTATATTGTTGCATTTAAACTGGCCCAAATGGATGAAAATAAACGGGTATTTTTTGTTTGGCTGTTTACCTACCTATAGTAAGCTTGTCTTCAATGTTTACATTTGTTTGCCATTGATATGATGGGTTCATATAATTTGGCGGCCCCCCTTCCACTAACTCTTAAGACCCCCTAAAGGTCACAGACCCCTTGCTGAAGATCTCTGCTTTAAGTGATTAATTTTTTCCAAAGAGATACACTATGATAAACCACCACACATGACAAGAATCGCTCTAGTGTATGTTTTACGTTATTTTAATGATCGTCCGTTGCATTCAACGGACGGTGGATCGCAATCACTGAAGGCTTGCGTCATGCGGCTATGTCTACAGTGTTGGTGTCATTACCTAGAATCCGTCATGGTGGGGACATAAACTACCTTTAAGTTTACCACAACACTGCACTAAGGGCAACCTGCACAATTGGTTCATTTACATTTTAGCATATATTTAGTATTATATTTAAGCAGTTGCACATTTTGTTTTCCC
>NW_022605582.1:722441-722757 GCF_008692095.1 Etheostoma spectabile | reverse complement strand
TATTTAAATATTTGTTCTTATATTTTATTTTTTTATTACATGTATACTGTATGTATGTATATTTTTCCCTAGTATATCATTTATATTTATATTCTGTGTTGTGTGACTTATGTACGTGTGCTGTTGTAACACCGTAATTTCTCATTTTTGGGGATCAATATCTATCTATCTATCTATCTATCTATCTATCTATCTGTCTATCCATCTATCCATCTTTCTATCATCTATCTATCTATCCATCTTTCTATCTATCCATCTATCCATCTATCTATCTATCCATCTTTCTATCTATCCATCTTTCTATCTATCTATCTAT
>NW_022605582.1:715028-722077 GCF_008692095.1 Etheostoma spectabile | reverse complement strand
TCTATCTATCTATCTATCTATCCATCTATCCATCCATCCATCCATCTATCTATCTATCCATCTATCCATCTATCCATCTTTCTATCGGGCTTTACAGTGGAAAAAAACAGCTGTGAGCCGGGTACAGAGCACCGTGAGCGACTGTTGCTGTTAAGTTTAGCTAACAACAGGTAACCATGATGCAGCAACCACGCTTAGGCACCAAATGGACTAGTTCAAATTAAAAACAAAGACAGTGGTTTGGGTTAGACCACCGGTCCCCTTAAGTAGTTCTCCCAGGACTCCTGGGTGTTTTAGGAGCCAAACATCCATAGCGACCTGGTTCCTATGTAGACCAGCACCAGTCGATGTGCTGCGTACTAGTAATACACATGTGGAATACATACAAACTACTAGGGGTGTACCATTCAATTCAGATTTTTTAGAATCACAATTCGATTTAATATCAATTTTTGATTCAGAAAGGATTATTGGTTAAAAAAAGCTATTCACAGTATGCATGTAGTTACTTTTCCCATATATGTAATATATGTAATGTATGCATGTATGTATGTTCTGTGTACTGTATGTATGCATGCATGTATGTTCTATGTACTGTATGTTCTATGTACTGTATGTATGTATGCATGTATGTATGTATGTATGTATCTATCTTATTTATGTGGATTTGTTTGTTATTTTAACATGATGTTATGATGTCTGTATGAATATGTTGTGTGTGATGTCTGTAAGTTATTGGGACCTTGAATTTCCCCTTGGTGATCAATGAAGTTTTACTATCTATCTATCTATCTATCTATCTATCATCGAAATTCATTGAAATTCTATGAATCCATTTTCTTGCCCACCCATCCAAAATTACAGGGCCTTACTTTCCTGTTTCATGTGTCTGAAGAGTTCATGAGAACCGCCTGAAATGAGAGTTACCTTGAAAACCTTCCATCTATCTTTCACGTCTCTGGTGCTCTGCTGTGTCCTAGTACATGAAATCATTCCCACATTAAACTCTGTTTAAGGTGAAAACTTTTTAACGTTGTATTTAACCACAAGACAAGACAAGAAAACACCTGATGGACTTTTACTCCTCGGAGGTGAGACACGTGCAAGGTAAAGAGCTTTTGGTAGAAGAAGAAGAAGAAGAAGAAGAAGTGGGGAAGGTGAGAGTCTCTGTTACATTAGCACAAAGAGAGAGGGATGAGAAAAAAGAAGGAGGTGTGTGTGTGAGAGAGAGTGTGTGTTTGAGTGAGACAGGAAGAGAAGGGGGGGTGGGGGGGGGGTATTGCCATAATTCCTGTGTGTCGGCATGGCTGTTAGGAGCTCAGGTGGCTGAGCGTTTGCCCCGGCCAGGCCTCATCAACGTGAAGGGCGATCTCATCCTTTCTGCATCTCTCCTCTCCTCCGCTTGATTAATTGGGTTCCAAATACGCTGGCGGAATACAAAATGCCCCCACCCCGACCCAAAACCGAAAAGCAACAGCAGCCCTTACGACACGTGCCTCCAAACGCATGCTATCCTACTCAAACATCCCAACCTACTTTATACTATATGCAGGGGCTCCCACTCATCAATCTCAGACCCCTCTCTCTCTCTCTCTGTATCTCTCTCTCTCTCTCTCTCTCTCTCTGTCCTCTGTCTCTCTCTCTCTCTCATCTCTCATTCTCATTCCTCTTCTGCCTCTCTCCCCCATCGCCGTGTGCGCTGTCAATCTCCAACACACATTAGCATACACTTGGTATTCCGGGCAAGGCGATGGGGTGGGAGGGTTGGACGGGTGTGGGTGGGAGAGAAAGAGAAGGAAAAAAAAAAAAAAAAAAAATGAAGAAATTTGAAAAACAATTTAACAATAATAATGACGCCGATGATAAAATTAATTATGCCCAGGGATGGCGGATGAGGGGAAAAAAAGAGGAGGAGGCCTCAGCAGCAGTCGCTCGCTTAATTTGATTCCCAGACGCTGGCGGATATCAGGTGCCATTTGACAAGCAGACACAATGTGTGTGTTCTGCAAAATCTCTACTGTGTGTGTGTGTGTGTGTGTGTGTGTGTGTGTGTGTGTGTGCACTGCGTGGGTTTTGCATGTATATGTGTGCGTGTGTTTGCATGCATGCGTGTGAATGTGTGTACTGCAAAATCTCTACTGTGTTTGTGCGTGTGTGTGAGTGTGTGAATGTGTGTACTGCAAAATCTCTACTGTGTGTGTGTGTGCACTGCAAAATGTCTACTGTGTGTGTGTGTGTGCGTGTGAGTGTGTGAATGTGTGTACTGCAAAATCTCTACTGTGTGTGTGTGTGTGTGTGTGAATGTGTGTCTGCAAAATCTATACTGTGTGTGTGTGTGCACTGCAAAATGCTATTGTGTGTGTGTCTGGTCTGGTGGAGTGTGTGAATGTGTGTACTGCAAAATCTCTAGTGTGTGTGGTGTGTGTGTGTGTGTGTGTGGTGTGTGTGTGTGTGTGAATGTGTGTACTGCAAAATCTCTACTGTGTGTGTATGTCTGCATGTAAATGTGTGTACTGCAAAATCTCTACTGTGTGTGTGTGTGTGTGTGTGTGTGTGTGCGTGCGTGTGTGCGTGTACATGCATGTGAGTGTACTTGTGTGTACTGCAAAATCTCTACTGTATGTGTGTGTGTGTGTGTGTGTGTGTGTGTGTGTGTCTGCATGTTATCCCCAACAAAGATGCTGTTACAAGCCTCTCAGACAACACAACCCACGGGGTAGTTCTTTTCTTTCTCTCAGTGTGTGTTTGCTGTGACACCGTGTGTGTGTGACGGCACACCCTGCAGACAACACAGCGACCGTACATGTGTGCATGCATACACGCCAGCCCGCCCGCCCACCCTCACACACACACACACACATCTCAAACTGCAAAACCACATCAGTGTAGAGCCCGCACCGGCGCGCGACATGTCGCCTCCATCTCTACCAAATGGAGATTTTTCCACAACATGTTTTTATTGCCTTAGTCTTATGAAACATGCAGCCTCTCCCTCGGGGGAACGTGATTGACACATTCAGGCTTTAGGGATAGGAGTCAAGCATGACTGGCTCTGAGGTGGTGGTGGTGGGGGGGGGGGGTTAACATTTAGAAGTATTTCTCTCCCTAACCACCGCTGTAGTGATGCGTTCTGCTGCCGCTGCTATAGTAACTCGTCTCATTAGGATAAACGGTGAGATCATCCTGGGTGGGGTCCGTTTCAATCTCCCTGCATCTCGTGTTGCATTATCAACGCCTGTCATCGCGCATGTGCCACGCCGTGCTCCCTTTGTGCTATTTTTTTTTTAACCCTTTCAAAATTCCCAAAACTGCCGAGTGAAGGAGCCAAGTAATGGTAGAAGAAGAAGAAGAAGAAGAAGAAGAAGAAGAAGAAAAAAAGAAAAAAAAAACATCCTTATCTTTTTCTTATCCGAAGACGGTTTTAAGGTTTAGGGCTCTCACTTTCTGTCTTCCTCTGTGGGCATCTTTACGTCCGTGTGCCAGAGAAGAAAGATGGAGAGTGTGGGGGGGGGGGGGGGGGAGAAGGAAGAAGGAGGAGGGGTGGTGGGGGAGGGGGGGGTTGATAGAAGTGAAAGGGGGGCAGAGACCGTGGCTGCATGTGATTTAATTTGCGGAGGTATTGCGCGACGGGGCGCATTCCTTTAACGATCACTAAATTGTTTTCTGACAGAACCCCACCAAGCAATTTCTCCCCCAACCTCTCTCAACTCCCCCCCCCCCCCGACATTTGATTTACATATGATCTTTAAACACCGCCGAGGCCGCGCTTGCTATTTGGTTATCATTCAAATCACTCTCCTCCATGTCACGCTCCGGGATAGGTCACTCTGCTCGCGCCGGCTCCTGAGACGAGACGGCTGGAGAGAACTGGGGGGGGGGGGGGATGTATAACTAATGAATAAATTGATTGAGGGGCAAAATCAATTGGTTTGCAGGCCGCAATGAAGATCCAGTGCTTAATTTAGCATGGACCCCTGCAAGCCTGGGCATTAGCAGCAGAAATGGGGATCTGGGAATCTAATTGGTGCTAAATGAAGGAGTGTACAGTAATGGGCGCAGGGACACTGAGAGAAGGGGGGGGGCATCTTTTCCCTTTCCAAGCTCCAATCAGCACCCTCTTTGAACGCCCTCAAAGAGCACCTCAACTTTCATTCTCCCTAATGCATTTAATAAGCCGAGTTTATTGGAATGAAGATAAAGAACACAGATAGAGAGAGAGAGAGATGAGAGAGAGAGAGAGAGAGAGAGAGAGAGAGAGAGAGAGAGAGACAGCATTTGCATGTCTTTGAAGAATAAATAAGAGCACTCTTAAATCTGAGAAGTAAAAAAACTTTTTGAGATTTTTGAGCACGCTGATGGAGAGGAATGATTGCAGTGGATTTTTCTTTTCTTTCGGTGACGAATGACACATCTTGACAGAGGTGGCGAAAAAATAAATCTGACGTGTTTCTGAGATCTGTGCGGCGCCGAAGCCTTTTATTTCATTTCATTGCACAAAAAAATTGGGGTTGTTTTTCATGATTATTTTACCTTTTCTATCTTTCTTGAACTCTTTATTTCCCTCCGTTTCAACTGTTCATTTCTTCTGCCCCTTTTTTGCCCATTTTTTTCCGACACTATATTTTTATATTCTTATTTTTTATTTACTGTATGCTACTATTGTTGAATTATTAAGGAAGCCATGCATCATTTATCCATACCTTTTTTGAGTCGAGAGACCAAATATATCAGTAATCTCAAGCAACAACAAAATAACAACACAACAACAAAAAAACACACACATTAAAATACTATAATCCACAATTTTTTTTAATAGATTGGATGGTCCTGCGACCTATAGTCAGGTGGGGATCTTATATATCAAAATATGATGTGAATATTGGGAGAGACTTAGATACAGTATTTGGACACATAGGTCTATATAAAAGTAGACCTCCGATACAGTATTATGGGACCCCGTACGGTCATATAAAAGAGACCTCAGATACAGTACTAGGGGACACCCTAGAAAGAGCCTAGATACTATAGGACCCAGATCGGTAAGACTTCGATACAGTATAGGGACCACTAGTCTATATCTAAGGACTTTCAGATAACACGTATTAGGAGAGCACTAACGTTACTATATAAAGAGACTTCAGATACAGTATTAGGGAAGCACACGTAAGTTCATAAAAGAGACTTCAGATACAGTATCGGTTGGACCAGCTAAGGTCTATTAAAAGATTCAATATTCAGTAGTAGGACCCACTAGGTCTAGAAAAGAGACTTCAGTATACAGTATTAGGGACCACTAAGGTCTATCTAAAAGAAAAGTGGACAAAGGTCATAGTAAAGACTCGTATATTAGGGACCACTAGGTCTATATAACGAGACCTTATCAGATGACCAGTATTAGGGACCACTAAGGTCGTATCAAAAGTAGACTTCAGATCAGTATTCGGGACCACTAGGTTCTACTATAATAGACGATTAGATACGGTATAGGGACCACTAAGGTCTATAAGTTCAAACAGTATGGCCACTACGGTCAGAAACTTCAGATAGTGTAGGGAACCCACTAAGGTCCTATATACATAGAGGGACTTCAGATACAGATTGGACGACGGGTATCATAACTCAACGCTAGACACTAGGTTCATATATAAAGACCTTCAATACAGTATTAGGGACACTAAGGTCTATACAAACGATTAGCAGAATACATTATAGTGTACCATAAGGTCGATATAAAGAGACTCAGATACATATTAGGGACCTACTAAAGGTCAGTATAAAAGAGCTTCAGATACAGTAGGGGACCACTACGGTCCTATAATAAAGAGACCTTCAGTACAGTATTAGGACACACTAAGGTCACTATATAAGAGACTGTCAGATACGATTAGGGACCCACTAAGGTGCTATATAGAGACTGTAGATACAGTTCTATGGGACCACTAAGGTCTATATAAAAGAGACTCAGATATCATATTCGGGGACCCACTAGTGTCGCTATATAAAGAGACTTCAGATACAGTATTAGGGACCCTAGTCTATATAATATAGACTTCAGAATACAGTATTAGGGACCACTACTAGGTCCTATATAAAAGAGACTTTCAGATACAGTATATAGGGACCACTAAGGTATATAAAAGAGACTCAGATACAGTATAAGGACCACTACAGGTCTATATAAAAGAGACTGTCAATACAGTATAGGGACATTAAGGTCTATATCGAGATACTTCGTCCGATACAGTGGGACCATAAGGTACTAAAAAGACGCTCATAAAGTATAGGGGACCTCTAAGGTTCTATATAAACAGAGACTTCGTTCAGATCACAGTATTAGGGAACAATCCATCATGTTTTCATCATCATTCATCATTGTTGCTGCTAAATAAATAAAATAATCCAAAGTCAACCACTGTGCTCCTAGTCATCCATCCGACTGTTGACAGAGGTTTGTGACAGTTTTCCAACATTGTTTTTGCTTTCAGATCCCTCTATTGTCTTTTGACTGCGGCTCCGATCGTGAAGCTTGCAGGAAAGGTTACGTGAAGTTTAAGAAATTAGAATCCAGCTGAGGACGGCGGCGGGCGGGTCCTCTAACACTTGGCACAATTAAGGCTGATCTTAGGATTGAGACACCACACGCGCAGGCACAGCTCCCCCCCCCCCCTCCCCAGCCCCTCAGAACGGAGCAGCTTGTTAAGCACAGCGACACCAACACTAGACATTGATGTTCTGCTGTTTACACCCGATGACAAGTGCAGAGTGGGGTTTATGACAATTAAGAGGAAGTCTTATTTGAATGTGAAGCTTATGATCCAGAGACGCTCTATGTTCGACTTGGACTCTCTTCCAATTTTTTTCCCATTATTTACTCCAAAGATAGCAACTGAGAGGAAAAAGTGACAAATGGGTTTACAAAATGATTGCATACATCGTTACTAAGGTGACTTCGGCAAAGATACAGTGGGGTAAGAAGTATTTCGATCCTTTAATAGGTAAGTACAGTACTAATACACACCTGTCAAAAAATACAGACAGACAACGCACAC
>NW_022605582.1:712337-715003 GCF_008692095.1 Etheostoma spectabile | reverse complement strand
GCATTTGCATGTCTTTGAAGAATAAAAGAAGAGCACTCTTAAATCTGAGAAGTAAAAAAAATCTTTTTGAGATTTTGAGCACGCCGATGGAGAGGAATGATTGCAGTGGATTTTTTCCTTTTTCTTTCGGTGAACGAATGACACATCTTGACAGAGGTGGAGAAAAAATAAATCTGAACGTGTTTCTGAGATCTGTGCGGCCCGAAGCCTTTGATTTCATTTCATTGCACAAAAAAATTGGGGTTGTTTTTCATGATTATTTTTACCTTTTCTATCTTTCTTGAACTCTTTATTTTCCCTCCTCGTTTCACTGTTCATTTCTTCTGCCCCCTTTTTTCCAGACACTATATGTTTTATTCTTATTTTTTATTTACTGTATGCTACCTATTGTTGAATTATTCTAAGGAAGCCATGCATTCATTTATCCATTCAACCTTTATTTTGAGTCGAGAGACCAACGATATCAAGTAATCTCAAAGCCAACAACAAAATAACAACAACAACAACAAAAAACACACCATTATAAAATACTATAAGTCACACTTTTTTTTTAATAGATTGGCTGGTCCTGCGACTTATAGTCAGGTGTGACTTATATATCAAAATATGATGCTGAATATTGGGAAAGAGACTTCAGATACAGTATTAGGGACCACTAAGGTCTATATAAAAGAGACCTCAGATACAGTATTAGGGGACCACTAAGGTCTATATAAAGAGACCCTCAATACAGTACTAGGGGACCACCAGGCCTATATAAAAGAGACCTCAGATACAGTATTAGGGGACCCTAAGGTCTTATTAAGAGACTTCGATACAGTATAGGGGACCACTAGTCTATATTAAGAGACTTCAGATACGTATTAGGGGAGCACTAAGGTCTATATAAAAGAGACTTCAGATACAGTATAGGGACCACTAAGGTCTATAAAAGAGACTTCAGATACAGTATTAGGACCACTAAGGTCTATTAAAAGATATTCAATCAGTATAGGCGCCACTAGGTCTAATAAAGAGACTTCAGTACAGTTTAGGGACCACTAAGGTCTATATAAAAGGGACTCAGATACGTTATGGACCACTAAGGTCTATATAAAGAGACTCAGAACAGTATTAGGGACCACTAAGGTCTATTAAAAGAAGACTTCAGATACAGTATTGGGACCACTAGGTTCTTATAATAGAGACTTCAGATACAGTATTAGGGACCACTAAGGTCTATATAAAGAGACTTCAGATACGATATTAGGGCCCACAAGGTCTATATAAAGAGACTTCAGATACAGTAATTGGGACCACAGGTCATCATAAAACTTCAGATACAGCATTAGGGACCACTAAGGTCTATATAAGAGACTTCAGATACAGTATTAGGGACCACTAAGGTCTATACAAGAGACTCAGATACAGTATTAGGGACCACTAAGGTCATATAAAGAGACTTCAGATACAGTATTAGGGACCACTAAGTCTATATAAAAGAGACTTCAGATACAGTATAGGACCACTAGGTCTATATAAAGAGACTTCAGATACAGTATTAGGGACACACTAAGGTCTATATAAGAGACTTCAGATACAGTATTAGGGACCACTAAGGTCTATATAGAGACTTCAGATACAGTATTAGGGACCACTAAGGTCTATATAAAAGAACTTCAGATAACATTATTAGGGGACCACTAGGTCTATATAAAGAGACTTCAGATACAGTATTAGGGCACCACTAAGGTCTATATAATATAGACTTCGAATACAGTAATTAGGGACCACTAAGGTCTATATAAAAGAGACTTCAGATACAGTATTAGGGACCACTAAGGTCTATATAAAAGAGACTTCAGATACAGTATTAGGACCACTAAGGTCTATATAAAAGAGACTTCAGATACAGTATTAGGGACCATTAAGGTCTATAAGAACTTCGATACAGATTGGGACCTAAGGTCTATAAAAGAGACGTCATATACAGTATTAGGGGACCTCTAAGGTCTATATAAAGAGACTTCAGATACAGTATTAGGGGAACATCCATCATGTTTTCATCATCAATCATCATTGTCTGCTAAATAAATAAATAATCCAAAGTCAACACCCTCGTGCTCCGTCATCCACCTGTTTGACAGAGTTTTGTGACAGTTTCCAACATTGTTTGCTTTCAGATCCCTTCGTATTGTGCTTTTGACTGCGGCTACGGTGAAGTCTGCAGAAAGGTTACGTTAAGTTTAAGCCAATTAGAATCCGCTGAGGACGGGCGGCGGGTCCTCGTAACACTTGGCACAATTAAGGCTGATCTTTAGGATAGACACACCGCCAGGCACAGCTCCCCCCCCCCCCCCCGCCCCCTCGAACGGGCAGCTTAAGCACAGCGACACCACACGACATTATGTGTCTGCTGTTCTACACCCTGACAAATGCAGAGTGAGGTTCTGACATTAGAGGAGTCTTATTGAATGTGCAGCTGTATGATCCAGAGACGCCTGTTTCGAACTTTACTCTTCCCATTTATTACCAAATGTTAGCACTGAGAGGAAAAAGTGCAAAGTACAAATGATTGATACATGTATAGGGCTGCAAATACAGTGGTGGAGAAGTATTTTGATCCTTTACTGTAAGTAAGTACTAATAACACCCTGTCAAAAAATACAGACACTGACAACGCACAC
>NW_022605582.1:711235-712312 GCF_008692095.1 Etheostoma spectabile | reverse complement strand
GAACACTAACTTTTTTTTGGTCTATACAAAGAGACTTCAGATACAGTATTGGGACACTAAGGTCTATATAAAGAGACTTCAGATACAGTATTAGGGACCACTAAGGTCATATAAAAGAGACTTCAGATACAGTATTAGGGACCACTAGGTCTATTAAAGAGACTCAGTACAGTATTAGGGACCACTAAGGTCTATATATAAGAGACTTCAGATACAGTATTAGGGCCACTAAGGTCTATATAAAGAGACTTAGATACAGTATTAGGGAACCACTAAGGTCTATATAAAAGAGACTTCAGATACGTATTAGGGGACCACTAAGGTCTATATAAAGAGACTTCAGATACAGTATTAGGGACCACTAGGTATATATAGAGACTTCAGATACAGTATTAGGACCACTAAGGTCTATATAAAAGAGACTTAGATACGTATTAGGGACCACTAAGGTCTATATAAAAGAGACTTCAGATACAGGATTAGGGACCACTAAGTCTATATAAAAGAGACTTCGATACAGTATTAGGGACCACTAAGGTCTATATAAAAGAGACTTCAGATACAGTATTAGGGACACACTAAGGTCTATATAAAAGAGGACTTCAGATACAGTATTAGGGGACCACTAAGGTCTATAAAAGAGACTTAGATACAGTATTAGGGCCACTAAGTGTCTATATAAAGAGACTTCAGAACAGTATTAGGGGACCTCTAAGGTCTATATAAAAGAGACTTCAGATACAGTATTAGGGGAACATCCATCATGTTTTCATCATCAACATCATCATTGTTCTGCTAAATAAATAAATAAATCCAAAGTCAACACACTCGTGCTCCTGTCCATCCAGACTGTTTGACAGAGTTTTGTGACAGTTTCCAACATTGTGTTGCTTTCAGATCCCTTCGTATTGTGCTTTTGACTGCGGCTACGGTGAAGCTGCAGAAAGGTTACGTTAAGTTTAAGCCAATTAGAATCCCGCTGAGGACGGCGGCGGGGTCCTCGTACACGTTGGCACAATTAAGGCTGATCTTTAGGATGAGACACACCGCCAGGCACAGCTCCCCCCCCCCCCCCCC
>NW_022605582.1:706553-711225 GCF_008692095.1 Etheostoma spectabile | reverse complement strand
GCTGTGAAGCACAGCGACACCACGACATTATGTGTCTGCTTGTTCTACACCCTGACAAATGCAGAGTGAGGTTCTGACATTAAGAGGAGTCATTTTGAATGTGCAGCTGTATGATCCAGAGACGCCTGTTTCGACTTGACTCTTCCCATTTATTCCAAATGTTAGCACTGAGAGGAAAAAGTGCAAATGTACAAATTGGATATGATACATCTAGGGCTGCAAATAACAGTGGTGGAAGAAGTATTTAGATCCTTTACTAGTAAGTAAAGTACTAATAACACACTGTCAAAAATACAGACAGACACGCACACATACATAGTGCGTGGCCCTATCGTTGTGGGGACCCGTCATTGACATAATGCACCCAAACCTAACCTTAACTATCACAACTAAATGCCTAACCTTAACCCTTAACCTTAACCATCACCTATTTCTAACCCTAATCCTAAAACCAAAGTCTTAACCCTCAAACAGCCCCTTTGTAGGGTCCCCCACAAAGCAGTCAGGACCCCAGAAGAATACTGAACTCCCGGTTTTTGGACCCCACAATTATAGTTAAGCAAGAACAAACACACACACACACACACACACACACACACACACACACACACACACAGATCACAGCAAAGGCACCTGACCAAGTGTCAAACCCTAACGCTATTTTACGCGATGGGAATGAGAATTATTATTAATAGTATTGGTACCGGTACTGGATGCAAGTGTTTGTGAACGATACTCGGTCCTTAGTACAAGTACCTCAACAGTACTAGAGTAAATTTCTACATTTTCATTGTATCGATTATTTTCTGGATGAATGGATTAGTTGTCTGGTCCCTAAAATATCAGAAAATGGTGAACAATGTGGATCAAGTGTTTCCCAAAAGGCCCAAGATGACGTCCTCAAATGTCTTTTGTCTACAACTCAAAGAAATTACAGAACATAGTCACATTTAACAAGCTGGAATCAAAGAATCATAAAAAAAAATGACTCAGACCAATTAATCAATTATCAAAATAGTTGGCGATTAATTTAAGAGTTGACGAGTAATCGACTCATCCTTGCAGCTCTACATACCTTTTCTTCCGCAGCTTTCTAAAGTGAAACTGGCGAACTAGTGACTGAGTGATATAGAGGCGGGACGCGTCAATAAAACTCATAGGTGGTGAAGAAATGGGCATTGATTTTTTTTTTCTCCCCCCACCCCCGTTTCTGGCTTTTATGAATGTGTTCCACCTTTCCTTATTTTCCCCCGGACTGCTTTTTACAAGACAGGTTTTAGTGAGTCGCCATAAAAGCAATGAGGAGATACTAAAGTGCACAACAGGGACAGAGACCTGTAAAGATCATCAACAACCTTCCCTCGCTTAAGAGGAGAGAGAGGGGGCGGAACGACGGCAGAAAGTGAATAAAAAAATGAAAGTAATTGTGAAAAAGCAGTTTTCTAAAATCCCACTTTTTAGTGCCTCCGACGTGTTGAGCAGCTGGAGCGATGGAGCGTGTCTGCCTCGGTTTTTATTCACATATAGAGCCAATAAACAACCTGGATGTTATCTAACGCGGACCACATGCAGCCTGATTAAAAACATGGCTGGAGTTTTTTGTTTCCATTTCCTTTTGCTTTTCTGATTAGAAATGCAGTTGTAACTTGTGAATTGCTTCCCTTTTATAGCCGGGCAAGTCTTTTCTCATTCGCCGTTACCAGAGAATGGCTTTCCCCTCCAGATGTCTGTCTGTCAAAAAAAAAAAGAAAGAAGAAGCAAACGGTGCCACGTGTGCTTCTACTATCCATCTATCAGCTAACAAGCATTTTAAATCTTTACTTTTGAGGATGTTAGGGTTTCGGAAGGGAATGCGGGAAAGTGATGGGTGTTGCTACGGATCAAATCATGTATCTTTGACCTAATTAGCAGAACCAGAATAATTAGAGGTATAGGGGGTTAGGGTTTTATCTGTCTTCGTGTTTTTATTTCTAACTGTTTACACTTGTGTTTTATCGGTTTTATGAATTTTGTTGAGGAAAAGGAATATAATTATAGGAGTATAAAGGTTGTGTAATACAGAGAAAGAGAGACTCGAAGGGTAACGCTTTAAAAAAAAAAGGTGAATGTGTAGTGTCGAAAATAGACACGAAAGGCAGCGCTAACATGGACTAATTAGTGTGAATTAGGGGGTTGGGGCTAGGGTTTTATCTGTCTTAATGTTTTTATTTTTAACTGTTTATACTTGTGTTTTATCTGTTTTCGTTTTTTTTAGTTGTTTTTTAACTGATTTTGTGTAAAGCACTTTGAATTGCCCCGTTGCTGAAATGTGCTCTACAGATAAAGCTGCCTTGCCTATACACCCATACACTAAGGCTACATCCACACCGCTACCTTTTCAGTTTTAAGCTGCGTTTTGAGACAAACACGATCCCTGTTCACGCAAGAGTTTTAATACGGATGGAGACCTGATCTATTGGGGCGGCTGTGGCTCAGTGGTAGAGCGGTTGCCTGCCAATCGGAAGGTTGGTGGTTCGATCCCTGCCCCTGCCAGCCGAAGTGTCCTTGGGCAAGACAACTGAACCCGAGTTGCCCCGTGCTGGCATCGGAGTGTGAATGGTATGAATGTTATCTGATGAGCAGGTGGCACCTTGTACGGCAGCCCCGGCCACAGGTATGAATGGTGTGAATGTGAATGTTTCCTGTAGATGTAAAGCGCTTTGAGCGTTGTTAAGACTGGAAAAGCGCTATATAATACAGACAATTACATTTACATTTACATTTACATTTAAATCCAGACAGCTAGCTAGACTATCTGTCCAATCTGAGGACTATGGTACCTGGTCCTCAGATCTCTGCAGGGTAAATCCAGACAGCTAGACTATCTGTCCAATCTGAGACTATGGTTACCTGGTCCTCAGGTCTCTGCAGGTAAATCAGACAGCTAGCTAGACTATCTGTCAATCTGAGGACTATGTGTACCTGGTCTCAGGTCTCTGCAGGGTAAATCCAGACAGCTAGCTGAATACCTGTCCAATCAGAGGACTATGGTTACCTGGTCCTCGGTCTTGCAGGGTAGATCCAGACAGCTAGCTAGACTATCTTTCCAATCTGAGGACTATGGTTACCTGGTCCTCAGATCTCTGCAGGGTAAATCCAGACAGCTAGCTAGACCATCTGTCCAATCTGAGGTTTCTGTTACACGACTAAAACTACTTCACAACGTACACATGTTCCACCAAAACAAGTCCCTTCCCCCGGGACTCCATGCAGCGCTTAGCCCCGCCCAAGATGATTGTGATTGGTTAAAAGAAACGCCAATAAACCAGAGCAGTGTTTTTCTTCCATCCCAGAAGGCTGTGTGTAATCGCTAGACCCTCCTCTGCAGCGCTGTGGAGGAGGGTCTGGCAATGTGAGACTGCTGAAATGCATGTAACTAACTGATAAGACTGACTGAGGGTTTTAAAATAACTTCTATTTAGTTCTTCTCCCCTTAGTCTCTGACAACGGAGCAAAAGTTCTGTTACCGGGCAAATATCTTGATTCCTTCTGTGAACTCTGAGACCAACTCCTACCCAAGTATGTTAGGTAACTTAAAAATAGTAACATCAGACAATGCTTTGCCTCTCTTTGGGTGCCAGAAGTGGAAAAGAGTCATCCTTAACATGTGTTGTGTTCTGCTTTCAGAACGATGAAGACAGTTGGAGAACAATAAGAAACAAAACAGGATGTCGGCTCTACAGGATGATTCCTTTGCTCAGAAGCTATCACACAAACAATGTGCTTATTTTTAGGCATTCTGTTATCAAACGGCTCGACAAACAGCTGCTGTAAATGGAGAATAACCCTGGTAACCTCCAGTGTTTCGGCTGATCCCCAAAAGGTTGACAACGTCTGGCTCCGCCCCTGTCCAAATGTCTCCGTTTGTGTCCGTCCAGACTACAAAGCAACCCGGAGATTTCAAACCAAAACGGGAGTAGCAGTGTTTCCAAATGTCTCCGTTTTAGGGGCTCGTGACACGCTGTAGTATTATGGACACGAGGTGCAAAAGATATTCATTTTTAAACCATAACATAGTAGATACAGCCTAAAGAAGGCAGTTCTGGACTGCAAAATGTAGCTTAAAAAGTATGCATTCAGTTTCTCTCTGTATAAATATTAACAGTAACCAGGAATGGAACGTATCGGACATGCAGTCATGCTTATGCACCGTAATGATGATTTACGTATGGATTGGAGTGGGCTGTCTGTCATCTGTCTGTGAGTGTTTATATATATATATTATATATCTATATGGATAAAATAATACATGATGTACAATATGTTGAGCTATGGAGATGGAGAAAGAAAGAGAGAGGAGGGAGGGGGAGAGAGACAGAGAGAGGGAAGGAGAAAGAGAGGGAGAGCAAGAAGGGGAGAAAGAGAGGGGGGGTGAGAGAGGGAGAGCCATATAGAGAGATGGAGAGAGACGTAGATGGAGAGAGAGAGAGAGGGAGAGAGAGGAGGATGCTATGGCGAGAGGCTGAGAGTGGGAGAGTTATCAAAGTGGCTCCATGCATGTGAATGAGTGTATTGATCGCGGGGCGGATCGATGCTGTATTTATAACGCAGGGGAAGGCTGAATCAATGCATACTTAATGTGTAAAGAGGCGGGGATGCTGGGGCAGGGGTGCAGGACGAGGGCAGGGGATGG
>NW_022605582.1:694996-706543 GCF_008692095.1 Etheostoma spectabile | reverse complement strand
GGGGGGGGGGGGGGGGATGGAGAGGCGGAGGCTTGTTGAATAACCGGCGTTTCCATTTTTCTGTTAACTCAGCACTAGCGGGGCCGTGTGCGTTGGGGGTGTCTTAGTGCCGGAGGTGAGGCGTCTCTCACATCTCAGCCTGTTATCCTGACGAGCCGCCAATCAAACGAGCCCACGCGGCGATGCCTGCGTGTCGTGTTCTTCACGGTTTACGAGCTGGATTAAAGAGCTCAGCAGTGTAATCTGGGACTGTATTCCACTGTAGAGGATAACGCTAAAGCTACGAGCTAAGAGACACAAACTAGCACTCGGTCAAAAAACAACACAGACGGGGCTAAATGGTGCGTTTACTTGAAACTGGTCAACCTTGTGGTGCATCGTTGTGAGCAGAATGTAAAGGTGGTTTGATAATTTCATCTGCAATAGAAATGGTGCAATTCGGTTTGGCCCCGGATGTCACGTAACGTGATGACATCATCACGAGCGTACAACGTATTGACGTGGAAGACAGGAGCCTAAGCTCTCAGCTGCACAAAGAATGAATGCTCTTGGTGTTATGGCTTTAATTTTAGATTGATTCAAACAAGATCATAAACGGTCTCCCACGGCCGAAGGCGGGCCATATGTTCTCAAACACCGAGTTCCGACCAAATATTTGATAAGTCAGCTGGTGGAGTCTCCAGAGGCTGGTTTTAGGACCTAAGAGACGTCTCCTGTTTCTACAGCCAATAGAGAAGTCAGGTGGTGGAGTCTCCAGAGGCTGGTTTTAGGACCTAAGAGACGTCTTCTGTTCTACAGCCAATAGAGAAGTCAGGTGGTGGAGTCTCCAGAGGCTGGTTTTAGGACCTAAGAGACGTCTTCTGTTCAACAGCCAACAGAGAAGTCAGGTGGTGGAGTCTCCAGAGGCTGGTTATAGGACGTAAGAGACGTCTCCTGTTTCTACAGCCAATAGAGAAGTCAGCTGGTTGAGTCTCCAGAGGCTGGTTTTAGGACGTAAGAGACGTCTCCTGTTTCTACAGCCAATAGAATATCAGCTGGTCGAGTCTCCAGAGGCTGGTTTTAGGACGTAAGAGACGTCTCCTGTTTCTACAGCCAATAGAGACTGAGCTGGTGGAGTCTCCAGAGGCTGGTTTTAGGACCTAAGAGACGTCTCCTGTTTCTACAGCCAATAGAGAAGTCAGCTGGTGGAGTCTCCAGAGGCTGGTTTTAGGACGTAAGAGACGTCTCCTGTTTCTACAGCCAATAGAGACTGAGCTGGTGGAGTCCCCAGAGGCTGGTTTTAGAACCTAAGAGACGTCTCCTGTTTCTACAGCCAATAGGGACTGAGCTGGTGGAGTCTCCAGAGGCTGGTTTTAGGACCTAAGAGACGTCTCCTGTTTCTACAGCCAATAGAGAAGTCAGCTGGTGGAGTCTCCAGAGGCTGGTTTTAGGACGTAAGAGACGTCTCCTGTTTCTACAGCCAATAGAGACTGAGCTGGTGGAGTCTCCAGAGGCTGGTTTTAGGACGTAAGAGACGTCTCCTGCCGTCAGTTGGTAAAGTCAGCCACTTTATAGAAATAAAATGATCCATATTCCATTTTATTTCTGCGTTACTGCCTATCAACTGGTCAAAATGGCAGACTGAAGCAATAAACCCTGAGCATGTACGGTTGAGCGAGCTAGAAAGTGACTGAAGAGAGGGAGCGCCTAGGACAAAGCCGTGAATCAGAGAAATAAAACGTTTTCACCAGTTCATTACTAGAAATGTAACTGCAGCAAATATCTCACCATCACCGACGTTATCCACATTCATATGTAAACGCATCGAATGATACATCCAGCAAGAAAAAGCCTGGAAGTCTGAAGTTAGAGCATTAAGTACAAAGAGTCATTGCTACAAAATCTTGAAAATCTTTCAGAAAGCCTCTTTCCTTCACTCCCTTTTTTACAAAATTGCACACTGGCACTCACACAGCCGAAGTAATGGTGGTCCACGTTGGAGGAGGCTCTCGAGGACGGCCTCTAGACTCCCCTCTCCACACGTTGGTACCATTCAAAACAATTAGCATTTTAATTGTTTTGTGTTGTCTTTAATTTGTCCCTCCTTGTGTTCTCTAGTTCTGCTGCATGGGTGCATGCCTGTAAGGCTGCATAATTACCATAATATCCTCTGGTTTTTGAAAACATTTCCTTTAAATGAATGTTTCTTTTCAATCAATTTAGAATTATCTGATAGCATAATTTCAGCTCCGCAGAACTGACTCTACGATGTAAATGAGTCGAGCAAACCTGGAAAATAAAACTACATGTACGCTGCATGGTTTTGGAAAAACACACAGTCAATAAAACGTCACTCAAAGGTCCCACATCATGCTCATGTCCTAACCTAAAAGTATAAATCTGAAGTATTTTGGGTTTTTACTAGAACATGATTACATTCGTTAATGTTCAGAGACACTATTTTTCTCACACTGTCCATCTGAATATCCCTATATAATATCTATCTATATATATATATATATAATTCCTATGTATATATAATATAATATGCACTGTATATATAATATATATAATACTTGGAATCACCCAAACGCTCCGTTGTAGAGCCTGTCTCTTTAAGACCCCGTCTGCTCCGATTGGTCAGTAGGGATGTAAAATTGCATCGTGAATCGGTTTAAAAATCGATGTAAATGTGTAAATATGACAACTGGTTGGGATATAAAATTAATTAATAAATTAATTTATCAATTTTTTGAACGTAGAGCGTAATCTACTTCAGATTTTACTTGTTTGACTTTCACTACGTCTTCTTACTTTATTTGTTTAGTTATTTCGATGTGGGATTTGTTTCAGAAATCTAATTATTAATGTTTTATACAATTTTAGTTATTTAACCCTCATATTGTCCTCATGTTGTCCTCATGTTGTCCTCATGTTGTCCTCATGTTGTCAGCATGTTGTCCTATGTTGTCCCTGTTGTCCCCATTTGTTCTCAGTTGTCCATGTTGTTCATGTTGTGTTTTCTTTTTTCCATTTATGTTCTCATGTTGTCCTCATGTTGTCCCTCATGTTGTCTTCATGTTGTCCCTGTTGTCCTGTGTCTCATGTTGTCCTCATGTTGCCTCATGTGTCCCATGTGTGTCCCATGTTGTCCTCATGTTGTCCTCATGTTGTCTTCATGTTGTCCTATGTTGTCCTCATGTGGTCCTCATATTGTCCTCATGTTGTCTTTATGTTGTCCATGTTGTCTCATGTTGTCCTCATATTGTCTTGCGTTGTTCATGTGTTCATGTGGTTCAGTGTCTTCTGTTGTTCCATGTTGTCTCATGTTGTTTCATGTGTCTCATGTTGTGTATGTTCTTCCATGTTGTCTTCATGTGTTTCATTGTGTCCTCATGTTGTCTTCATGTTGTTCCCATGTTGGCTTCAGGTTTCCCCAGTGTTCAGTTGTCCCATGTTGCTCATGTTGTTCCATGTTTGTCTTCATGTTGTTCATGTTGCTTCATGTTGTTCCATGTGTTTCTCTGTTGTCCTCAGTTGTCCTCATGTTGTCCTAATGTTTGTCCTCTATTTGTCCTCATGTTCGTCTTTAGTTGTCCCCATGTTGTCCTCATGTTGTCTCATATGTCTTTATGTTGTCCTCATGTTGTCTTCATGTTGTCCATGTGTCTTCATGTTTGTTCCATCGTTGTCTTCAGTTGTCTTCATGTTGTCATGTTGTCTTCATGTTGTTCCATGTTGTCTCAGTGGTTGTCTTATGGTGTCATGTTGTCATTTGTTCCCATGTTGTCTTCAGTGTGTGTCCCATGTTTTTCATGTTGTTCCCATGTTGTTTCATGTTGTTCCCATGTTGTCTTCATGGTGTCCCAGTTGTCTTAATGTGGTTCCATGTTGTCTTCATGTTGTTCCATGTTGTCTTCATGTTGTCACATGTTGTCTTCATGTTGTCCTCATGTTGTCCCCATGTGGTCCTATATCAGTGTTCTTTTAATTCCCCAAAATAACTGATGATTCCAACGCTCTGCCAAGTACAAACTCTACTTTCATTAATTTGGGTTTATTCATTTTATAGCATTGTAAACAAATGGAGTGTTTTTGAAATAGTATTGAGTAAAAGTTGACATATTCCAGTCTGTGATATCTCAACAATCCAGTCTCTTAATTGTAGTCCAATAATTCTTTTCTGCTTTCTAACTCCAAAACTAGGATAATTTCCTATAAATGGGTTTATTGACCATAAATTCCAAAAATAACTGTAAGACTAAAGTTAATAAGTTAGTGGGGGGTGCGATCACGGAAGGCTTGCATCATGTGGACGCGCCCACAGTTTTGTTGTCATTACTTATAATTCCTTAAGGGGGCGGGAGATTTAAAAAAAAACAAAAAAAAACACGCTTTTGAACACTTGTTTTTTGGGGCAAGTAAGTCGGAAAAGGTAAAGGATACTTGTTGAAGTCCATTACACATGCAAATATTTTATTTCACAACATTTCGGTCACAGTCTTCTTCGAGTGCTCAGTAGTTCGGGAAATCAGGAAGTGACGCAGCATGACGTTGCCAACATGGCGTCTTTCTCTCGATTTGGCAACTTTTGTGATTCCACCTGATTATGTCGAGTCTCAAATACCACTTGAGCATTTAACACTTAAAAAATATCGCTATTAAAAGTACATTTAGAACAGACCCAAAATGTACAAATAAGGCTTTGTTTACACTTTGCATGCCAAAATGTAAACAAATCCAGTTGTTTTTGCTCATATCTGATTTTTTCATGACACCGTGAATAGCCCAAATCCCATGGCATCTGATCTTTTTTAGTTCTGATTTGGGCCACTTTCATATGTGGTCCAAATCCGTCCATAAACGCGACCTAAGTCTGGACAGTCAGATCATGCCCAACTGAGTCTGATGCGGGCCACATTTAAAACAAAATAAATAATAATAATTAAAAAAATCCAATCTGGCAATGAGTGTTAAAGTCTGCAATCTGAACACAGCTTCAATTCCTGAACCTTATTTCCAATTAATCACAAGTTAACTATGGACAATCATGCAATCAATCAAAATCAAATATTTTAACTGATTGACAGCCCTAGTTTTTTTATTTTATTTTACAGTAGTTATGCAGCACTTTTAACTGCTTTATAATCAAAAAAAGACATCTTACTTTTTACAACATGGGACCTTTAACCTCCTTCAACATGTGAGAATTCCTCAGCTTTAGTTCTTGCATGTCTCTGATAAGAAAGGACGTTGACGAATACCTTCGCCTCCCCGCGGACACATCACATGTCGAGGGCCGGAGTGGAGCTCAGGCGTCGTGTTGCGTTCAGGTTCCTCCGTTCAAAGCGCTCCCAGAGAACACATAACGTTTTACTGCTTTCTTCTGGCTGGGAACATTTTTCGGTAAGAATACTCCCGTGGGTCTGCTTTGGTTTTTGACTTTTATAGCATCCTACTGAAGACTGGAGGAGCGGACTCGCTCGCTGCCTGTCGTAAACACACAGGTGGACACACACACACACACACACACACACACACACACACACACACACAGCTTATATTTATAGTAGGGAAGAAAGGACTATACGGACTGTTTCCTGTACCTTTGTCTGAAATGTCATCTTTATCATCGGTGGAGGGATACCGCCGATGCTAAAGGCTGTTATGTTGACCGGAGGCGCCACAGTCATTAAACCATCCGTGCATCTCGGCTAATTAAAGGTTAAGTCAATATAACAAAGAGGCCTTGAAGCAAGCAAACAACTACAGTAAGAGCCAGTCTCGTGTAGCGGGGTTAAGACACCGAAATATGACCGACATAAACATCTAGATCGGATACAGTTACAGTTTTGGGGTCTTATTGCTCATCGTAAAACGATACGATCGTAGCTTTGACTGATTTCTTTCTTTAATGTTTAATTTCTTATGATGAAGTCTGTTGAGGAAAGGAATCAGCACAGGTATAAAGGTTGTGTAACACAGAGAAAGACAAAGAAAGACAGAGAAAGACAGACTCAACCGGCAACACTTTAAAGAAAAAGTGTGAATGTGTAGTGTCGAAAAATCTGAAAATCGTGCAAAGACGGTTGTTAAGTAGACACGAAAGGCAGCGCTAGATCGGTTTAATTAGTGAAGAAGAGTCCAAGGTAACGTCTCGTCTCGAGTCGTGAAGGGTAGAGACACAGAGGGTGATCACCAAAGGAGCACTAACATGGACTAATTAGTGTGAAGGTAGTCTCAAGTGGGTTAGGGTTAGGGGGTTAGGGTTAGGGTTAGGTTAGGGGTTAGGTGTTAGGTTAGGGGGTTAGGGTTAGGGTTAGGTTAGGGGTTAGGGTTAGGTTAGGGGGTTAGGGTTAGGGGGTTAGGGTTAGGGTTAGGTTAGGGGTTAGGGTTAGGTTAGGGGGTTAGGTTAGGGTAGAATGGGCACAAGGGGACCAGCGGTGTGAATAAAACACTTAAAACCTCCTTAAAAAAACCTGGTTTGGGTCTAAAAGGCTGTTTAAAAGAAGGCCGAATGCTCAGAGCAGGGCCAAAGGACCACAGGACAGAACAGGACGGACAGCGGGGACATAAAACTTTAAATAAAAGGTCTCCTCCACTCCTGCTCGGCTCCTCTCCCCGAGACACCTACACATGATTATAGTAAATAAAATTAAAAATGCTTTTATTTCAACCACCAGAGCTCTGTTTGGGGTTTCCCCCCTTTAACCCTCGTGTTGTCTTCCCGTCGACCTGCAACTTTGTGTTTTTCTGGGTTGAAATTTCAACAATTTGTTGTTCTTTTTCTACACTTTTCTCAATGTTTTTGTCAATTTTTTGTCTATTTTTTTCCTCACTTTTTTAAATTGTGTTTTAGTCAATTTTTTTATTTTATTTTTTACAATTTCTTTGTTACTTATTAAAACTGACTAAGTAGTGTGAAGGTAGTCTCAAGTTTATAGAAGGAACTTTGTTGCTTAATGTTTTTATTTTTTTTGACTGTTTATACTTGTGTTTTATCTGTTTTTGTTGTTTTTTTAACTGATTTTGTGCAAAGCACTGACTAGATTAGATAAGATTCAACTTTATTGTCATTACACAGGTACAAGGCAACGAAATGCAGTTCAGGTCTAACCAGATGTGTAATAGCAGCCGGTGCAGGATATACACTGGTTCCATAAGTGCAGGACGTGGATATGTACTGAATAAATATAGAAATGAATACTATTATAAACAGAATTTTACAGAAAGATTAGTCCTATGAATATAATATATAGATAACAACTATTGTGAACAAGATTTACCGGTGAATATGTATTATGAACATATATATATATATATATACAAATGGCTTTTACTTTAAACAGAATTTTTACAGATAGATGTATATAATAAGTTAGACTAAAATTAGCAGTGTAACAATTGCCTTTTTAATTGCCCTGTTGCTGAAATGTGCTCTACAGATAAAGCTGCCTTGCCTTAGGGCGGTTTTTACTTTGACCCGGCAGCAGACGGCCGTTTTTAAAGGTTTCTGGCCGAGGGGAGCCGTCTGGCTGTCCAGCAGGTGCTCCCCAGGAAGACCAGTTCCCAGAGATTTATGTCCCTGAAAGCCTCACGGGAGGGTTCATGGAAAGCTCTCAGAGGTCAGGGAACTTATTCCATTTCAGCTCTGTGTTCATTTTTTAATTCTCCTGTATGTGGACCTGGTCAGAGTCCGCGTCTGCTTGATCTTTATGGCTTTTAGTTTCACCCTCCTGTGGTCCTCAGGTCAAATTGGACTCGTTTCCAGAGGTTTCTACATTAGACATTTAAAATAGCATTGATTGTTCCATATGAGGCTCATCGCAGGCAAAATTAAGGATCAGTTCATTACTTTCATTTAATTTTGGGGTGTTTTAAACAGTGTCCTGAAAAAAACATTGAAAGCCTGTGATCATCCATGTGATTTGTTGAAAGATATTGTAATTTTAGCTTTAAAAAAGTGTAGTGGTCAAACGAACAAAGTGGCAGTTGGTCAAGGCCACAACCCCAGCCTCCACCTTGCCCCCCCCCCCCAAGCTACAGACTCAGAAATGGCCCTACTAAGAAAAGCTCAATGTGGGCTTGGGTCTAGAGCCTGGAATTCTGTGATTTTTTGGGGAAAAGACTTCAGATCCAGTATTAGGTACCACTAAGGTCTATATAAAAAGAGACTTCAGATACAGTATTAGGGGACCACTAAGGTCTATATAAAGAGACTCAGATACAGTATTAGGGACCACTAAGGTCTATATAAAAGAGACTTCAGATACAGTATTAGGGACGACTAAGGTCTATATAAAGAGACTTCAGATACGGTTAGGGGACACTAAGGTCTATAGAAAGACTTCAGATAGCAGTATTAGGGGACCACTAAGGTCTATATAAAAGGACTTCAGATACAGTATTGAAGGGGACCACTAAGGTCTATTAAAAGAGACTTCAGATACAGTTAGGGGACCACTAAGGTCTATATAAGAGACTTCAGATCCAGTATTAGGCCAGAAGGTCTATATGAGGAGAGAACATTCAGATACATGATTAGGGACCACTAGGTAGGTCTATATACAAGAGACTCGATAATATTAGGGGACCACTAGTAGAGTAAAATATCCCCATAAAAAAGTACTGGAGTGTAGGTATAGACGTTTTAGAAGAGGAGGAAGTGTAACTAAACCATAAATATGTTTCCAAAAAGAGCAGTGCTGCATAGGTGTCTGGCCGACAGGCCTCTGGCCTTGACTAGGAGACTCAGTCCCCCCCCCCCCAGATGCTGGCACAGTCCCAACACCAGCATCTGCTTTCAGCGTCCTGAGTCCCGTCCAGGGAACCCTCCTCTGGATGGGACGTCTCCGTTACTCAAGTCCAACGTTCAGGTACTTCCCTTCACTTTTTTTTTACAGCACTTTCTTCTTCTACTCTGCTACATTAATGTCACAGTGTTTAGATTTTTGCTCGAAACTACAGCACATTTTATGAAATACAATGTTTTCAATTGTTTTTGTTTTTGTCTTCTACCTGCCCTGTAAAGCGACTATGAGTTCAAGAAAAGCGCTATATAAATTCAATTTATCATAATTATAATTTACTATAAATATAACCTAGGGTGTTCCATTGTGTTCAACACTGGGGACTGGGTTGAGATCTCCTAGCCTGGTCCTACCAGACTACTGGTCACTCGCACGGTCCTACCAGACTCTGGTCCATTAGCCCGTCCTAAAGACTCTGGTCCATTAGCCCGGTGTCCTACATAGACTCTGTCCATTAGACCTGGTCCTACCAGACTCTGGTCCATAGTCCTGGTCCTACCAGACTCTGGTCCATTAGCCCGGTCCTTACCGACTCTGGTCCATTAGCCCGTCCTATAGACTCGTCCATTACTGGTCCTACAAGACCTTGGTCCCTTGGCCTGGTCCTACCAGACTCTGGTCCATTAGCCTGATCCTACAAGTCTCTGGTCCATTAGCCCGGTCCTACTAGACTCTGTGTCTCATTAGCTTGTCCTATCAGACGTCTGGATCCATTAGCCTGGTCTACCAGACTTTGGTCCATAGCCGTGTCCTAACAGACTCTGGTCATTAGCCGGTCCTACCAGACTCGAGGTCCCTTAGCTGTACCTACCAACTTGGCACCTGGTCCTACGACTCTGGTCCATTAGCCTGGTCCTACCAGACTCTCAGACTCTGGTCCATTAGCCGGTCCTACCAACCGAGCCATACTAGCCCCAGACTCTGGTCCATTAGCCTGGTCCTAACCAGCTTGGCCATTAGCCTGGTCCTACCAGAAGCTCTCAGACTCTGGGTCCATTAGCTGTTCCTACTAGACGGTGTACCTAGCCGTTACCACTCTCAGACTCTGGTGCCATTAGCCCGGTCTACCGACTCTGGTCCATTAGCCCGGTTCTACCAGACTCTGGTCATTGGCTCCGTCCTACAAGACTCTGGTCCATTAGCCTGGTCCTACCAGACTCTTGTCCATTAGCCTGGTCTACCAACTCTGGTCCATTATCCCGTCCTACCAGACTCTGGTCTATTAGCCGGTCCTACCAGACTCTGGTCATTAGCTGGCCCTATAGACTCTGGTCCATTAGCCCGTCCTACAAGACTCTGGTCATTAGCCTGGTCCTACACACTCTGGTCCATTAGCTGATCCTACAAGACTCTGTCCATAGCCCGGTCTACTAGACTCTGGTCCATTAGCCTGGTCTACCAGACTTTGGCTTCCATTAGACTCTGGTCCATTACCATGGACTCTGGTCCATTAGCCTGGTCCTACCCAGATCCTGGTCATTAGCCTGGTCCTACAGAGATACTCCTCCAGACTCTCAGACTCTGGTCCCATTCCGCACCTCTTGTCCATTAGCTTAGCTACCATACGGGTTACATACTGGTCCTCCGGGTCCTACCAAGACTCTCAGACTCTGGTCCATTAGCCCCTGGTCCTACCAGTACTCTGGTCACATTAGACCGGAGTCCTACCAGACTCTGGTCCATTAGCCTGGTCCTACCAGACTTTGGTCCATTAGCCTGGTCCTACCAGACTCTCAGACTCTGGTCCATTAGCCTGGTCCTACTAGACTGTGGTACACTAGCCTGGTCCTACCAGACTCTCAGACTCTGGTCCATTAGCCCGGTCCTACCAGACTCTGGTCCATTAGCCTGGTCCTACCAGACTTTGGTCCATTAGCCTGGTCCTACTAGACTCTGGTCCATTAGCCTGGTCCTACTAGACTCTCAGACTCTGGTCCATTAGCCCGGTCTTACTAGACTCGTAGCCTTTGAATTAAATTACCCAACAACAGCTGAAAAGATTAACCAATCAAACACTTAGCTGATTGACACAACACTTTGGATCATTTCTAGTTTCTAAAATGTGAGGATTGTTCTGCTTTGAGAGTTTTGACATTAAATCCACTTCTCTTCCCCTCTAACTCTGCAGGTTTGCAGACAAAGTACTGTACTTAAGTACACATGTGGAGGTACTTGTACTTTTCTTTTCATGCCACTTTCTACTTCTACTCCGCTACATCTCAGAGAGAAAAATTGCACTTTTTACTCCACTACATTCATCTGACATTTAGTTCCTTTATACATTAAGAAATCTGCAAACAACTACAATTACAGTACGTGCAATTTATAAAATAAAATGTCATTTATGACATATGATGTTGTACTACAAATTAAACTACCCAATAATAAAAAGACCTACAAGTAATGAATATCTAAATAAACCCAGAACAGTTTGGACCCTTCATTTTTATTTCCATTTTCTGCACGAGTGCTTTTACTTTTAATACTTTAACAACATTTTCCTGATGATACTGACAGACTTTGACTTGAGCAACATTTTTAACTGCAGGACTTCTACTTGTAACAGAGTACTTTTACAGTGTGGTATTAGTACTTTTACTGAAGTAACGGATCTGAATACTTCTTCCAGGACAAAGCACTCAGCCTGCGTACAGCCCCGAGCCTCTTCATAATGATAAGACCTTTCACAACAAGGAGGGCTTTCACACACCGAGCTCAATGGGAATTGGCAGGTTCAATAGGCCATTAGTGCAACACG
>NW_022605582.1:694626-694986 GCF_008692095.1 Etheostoma spectabile | reverse complement strand
GGGCAGCACAATACATGACATATACAGTCATAACAACTCAATACTACTCCCTGTTATCATGATACAGGACCAGCAGCTGATGTCTTCAGTGTGCTGAGTGATGAGACGTGCGAGGCCTCGGGTTAGTTACACTGGAACGTTTTCTTTTATTTAACCTTTATTTCTCCAGGTATGTCGATTGAGAACAAATCCTCATTTATGTGAGAATTTATTGACTCGTCTGCTCGTTTGACAACACGCATCACGTGACCGTTCGCACACACCGGGCATGTGCGTGCCGGTGTAAACAGGAAGCAGATTTTCTGACGCTACTCTGTGATTGGAGATCACGGATGTAGGAGTGTGTGGACTACTTTCTCC
>NW_022605582.1:694220-694616 GCF_008692095.1 Etheostoma spectabile | reverse complement strand
AGATTAGTTGTTTGGCCCAAGACGACGTCCTCAGATCTCTTGTTTTATCCCAAACTTTAAGATATTCAGTTTACCGTCCCACAGGAGAGACAAGTCTACATCAGAGACGTTTGACTTTTTTTCATAAAAGATGAACCTCAAACCAATTATCGAAATAGCTGACAGTTGTTTTAATTGTTGACAACTAATATGATAAATAATTGCAGCTCTATGGTCTATATAAGGCTGATTTTATAACAACAGACTTTACAGATTTAGTCTCTCTGACTTCTAAATCTATCAGCCACAAAATGTGTGTTCTGTACAGAATATGACTCTAAATCAGACAAATAGCAGTTAAAATCCCTCTGATTCAAAAACAATAAAAAGTTTATACAAGACGTCATCATGTTGAGT
>NW_022605582.1:692553-694138 GCF_008692095.1 Etheostoma spectabile | reverse complement strand
CGGTGAAAAGCAACTGCACCGCCTGCGTCTCAGTCTCTTGATCCCACAAGTTGGGATCACACAAGTTGATCCCCACAAGTTGGGATCAAGTCTGACACAAATCTACCCAGCATGCAAAGGGGGCGGCGATCGCCGGTGATCGATTCTGCGCAGACATGGCTCATCTCCAACGAGCCTGTTGACTCGTTTGACATCACGCATCACAGGAGCGTTCACACACACAGGGCATGTGCGTGCCGGTGTTAACAGGAAGCAGATTGTCTGACGTTACTCTGCGGTTGAAGATCATGGATGTAGAAGTTAAAAAACACAGAAAATACAACGGTGAAAAGTAAGAGCAGGGATTATTATCTTGGAGCGAGGACGAGGGGGGAACTGTTACTGAAAGGTCTGGAAGCTTCCTGACCGATAAGACTGACGGACGCGCGTCCTCGTCTCCAAATGTCTCCGTTTGTGTCCGTCCAGACAGAGTTTTGACACCAAAACGGGGACAGCAGTGTTTTAGGGGCTCGGAGACGCTGCAGTAGTAGTAAACATAGTGAAAGATATTCGTTTTTAAGTTAAGACGTTGTAGTATACTGTAGATACTGTACTGCAGAGGTAAAGTCAAATCAGCATGTGCAGTTAAGTACACACACACACACACACACACACACACGCACGCACACACACACACACACACACACACACACACACACGCACGCACACACACACACACAGGTGCATGCGACGGGAGACATTACCTCTATAACTCAATTTAGAGTGGGATGTTAAAGTGAATACACAATTTGAAAAACGAGCGTGCAGTTACAGTTGAAATATGGATGTTCACAGGTACATATATTTGTCTGCACGCTGAATCATTTAATCTCGTCTCTCAGAGAGACTGGAAAATCCTTTCACGGGTAAATTTATTCTGTGATTAATCCTGGGACAGTAGAAAAAAAAAAAATATTATTCATGAATTTTTCAAAATGTTCTAAACATTCAATTGAAGACGAGGCAAAAGCACAGAGATATGCTCGGTAACTTGCACTGAGGAATGTTCAAATGAAGCTGCCTTTTTATAATATATACAGTAAGTATTTCATCACTGCGGGTACTTTTACATGTTAGCAGTGTAATCTACAGATTGTCTATGATATGTAGTAAACAGACATGCACAAATACTTCCCTTTAATCCATCCGTATTCCAAAAAATGCGAGAAGAGTTCAATTTAAGATCAATTTAATAGGATATATAGAACAGCGGCAACAGAGACGTGTGTTTCTTGTGGAAATAATTATCCGTATAAAGCATATTGGAACAGCGGGGGGGGGACAGGAAGATTTGAAGAGCTGTGCGAGGCTGACAACAGACTCCTGATGTATGGCTTCGCAAATTTCATTAAGAGTAAGAATGGCCCGTGCTAAGGCCCAGAAATATCACGGCTGTTTTTTTAATTTGTCAGGTAATTTGTTACAGTGTGATTGAAGAAACCGCTCCTGTAATTGGAAAGAGTCAATCTACGAGGGAAGAAGGGCGAGGGCAGATGAGGAGAGAGAGAGACAGAGAGAAAGAGAGAGAGAGAAAGAGAGAGGGAGA
>NW_022605582.1:686213-692543 GCF_008692095.1 Etheostoma spectabile | reverse complement strand
AGAGAGAGAGAGAGAGAGAGAGAGACAGAGAGGGAGGAATGAAGGCGGAGATGGTTGGCAGATAAATTGGACTCAAAGAGCACTTTTAGCCTCAACACAGACACCAGCAGTGCATATATACATTAATAATAGGGCTGCAACTAATGATTGTTTCCTTGATGAATCGATTAGTTGTTTGGTTGATAAAATGTCAGAAAATGGTGAAAAAATGTTTCCCAAAAATCCCCAAAATGACGTCCTGAAATGTCTTGTTTTGTCCACAGCTCAAGATGTTCAGTTTACTGTCGCTGTGTCTCTAGCTGCATGCTACCACCCGGTAAGCTAACATTACCATGTGTCTTTAGCTGCATGCTACCACCCGGTAAGCTAACATTACCATGTGTCTTTAGCTGCATGCTACCACCCGGTAAGCTAACATTACCATGTGTCTTTAGCTGCATGCTACCACCCGGTAAGCTAACATTACCATGTGTCATTAGCTGCATGCTACCAGCCATTAGCTAACATTACCATGTGTCTTTAGTTGCATGCTACCAGCCATTAGCTAACATTACCATGTGTCTTTAGTTGCATGCTACGGGCCGGTAAGCTAACGTTACCCTGTGTCTTTAGTTGCATGCTACCAGCCGGTAAGCTAACGTTACCCTGTGTCTTTGGCTGCATGCTACTAGCCGGTAAGCTAACGTTACCCTGTGTCTTTAGTTGCACGATACCAGCCAGTTAGTTAACGTTACCCTGTGTCTTTAGCTGCATGCTAGCAGCCGGTAAGCTAACGTTACCCTGTGTCTTTAGCTGCATGCTACCAGCCGGTAAGGTAACGTTACCCTGTGTCTTTAGCTGCATGCTACCAGCCAGTTGGTTAACGTTACCCTGTGTCTTTAGCTGCATGCTACCAGCCGGTAAGCTAACGTTACCCTGTGTCTTTAGCTGCAGGCTACCAGCCAGTAAGCTAACATTGCCCTGTGTCTTTAGCTGCATGCTACCAGCCGGTAAGCTAATGTTACCCTGTGTCTTTAGCTGCATGCTACCAGCCGGTAAGCTAATGTTACCCTGTGTCTTTAGCTGCATGCTACCAGCCGGTAAGCTTGCCTGTGTCTGTTGTTGTTTCCTTCGGATGTGGGGAAGAAGGTGGGGGAGGAGAGAGAAAAAAATACCGGGGGAATCCCTGATGCTTCTTTTTGATTTTAAGAGTCAAAATCAAAAGCTAATTTTTAACAATTTTCTATTTTAAATCGGCAGGATATCCTCCCTGTGGATGATATATCTCACGGCCATTACATGACAGTGTTTCTGTGTGGATGATAAAACTATGTTACAATTTAAAGAGTCTGTCCACCCAGCAGCTGTCTGTCTACCTCTGATATGTTAAGGCAGTGGTTCCCAAACTTTTTCAGCTCAAGACCCAAAAGAGAAATTTGGTGTCTCTCCGGGAACCCAAATTACCAAATGAATCATGGTAACATCTACATTTTTAAACTGTGGACAAAAGACGGAACAAACATGAATTTAATGTATATGAAGTATATTTATTCCATTATAAAGTAAACAAAACAGAAAAAGGTCTCTATTCTCCTTTCTGTGTCTCACCCCTTCTCAACTCATGTTCTCATCCCCTCCTAGGATGGAAGAGAGAGAGAGAGAGAGAGAGAGATGAGAAGAGAGAGACCACCCCCGCCCCCAGCATCTGAGCTTGAACAGACCATGTAGCACAAACAAAAACGCTCATTCACATAAGATTGATATGCATTTTAATCTGCCAATTGGCGACCCAATAAAACGAGTCGGCGACCCACTTTGGGTCCCGACCCTAAGTTTGGGAAACATTGTGTTAAGGTATAATAAGGTGTTTCAGAAAGGCAAAAATATGGAAACGTGATATGATTTCCAGAAATGTCTAAGACCGTAACTCTTTCAAAGTCTTTCTTCTGTTTTACATTCCCGAATTCCTCAGGTAAAACGACAGGTGTTTTACATCTAATTCTTTTCTAAACGCTGTCGTCTGGATGCCGCTGATTGTAATCAGAAGGCCCGATGACGCTGGAGGCCTTGTTATCATTTATATTTTTTAACTTTTCAGTAACTTCAGGGGATCTTTCAACCAGCAGGAGGCTCAGACCTGTGAAGTGCTTCAACCGACAATCAGACGAACACAAACTAACGCAGTTTACAGCGTGCTCGCTTCAGATTTATGATTAGAAAACAGCTGTTGAATCCTCTGAATAAAGCAGCGCCACGCTTGCACTCGGTATACAAAAATATGTTTGTTTATTTCACAGTATCAATAAATCTGAATCACCTGCATAAACATACTTTTTGTTGTGTAAATGCCTTTTTCACCTGGACATAAAATCCCGGTTTCTACCTTATATCCCTACAGCTGAGCTTCTGCATTAAGCTCAGTATAGACCATAAAGGTAATATAATGTATGCATTAATAATCATTTTAAGCAAATTACATATAGTATTTTTTTTACTTAAAGTGTATTTTTATATATATATATATATATGTATGTATATATACACTGTATATATTGAAAGTGTACTATAGTATAATTACTTAAAGATGTGTTCAAGGTTTTATTGTGAAAATTGGCACAAGCATGATGTTAGTATACTTTAAATATATTTAAAGATAGTACAATTTCTCCATAGCAAAGTTAAAATGTGAAATCAAAGATGTGATAATAACATAACAATAAAGTATATAAAGTATGTATTTTATTCCCCTGGGTTAAGTATAAGATGGAATCAGACAGTTCATCATTTGATATTTAACAGTTCAAAGGTTGCGGTTAAAGTTCCTAAATTAAATTACACTTATTTTGGAAAATGTAACTGTTCTACACCTTTAGGTGGTAGATGTGTCTCACATAAATGTGACTGTGGCTGGTTGTTAAGATCAAAGCTTTAGCATGCAGTTATGTGCATTTATTAAAAGTTGAACAAACGAGTCAAGACTGAGTCCAAAAAGGTTTGAGTCCAAGACAAGACTGAGTCCAAAGAGGTTCGAGTCCAAGACAAGACTGAGTCCAAAAAGGTTTGAGTCCGAGACAAGACCGAGTCCAAAGAGGTTTGAGTCCGAGTCAAGACCGAGTCCAAAGAGGTTTGAGTCCGAGACAAGACCGAGTCCAAAGAGGTTTGAGTCCGAGTCAAGACCGAGTCCAAAGAAGTTCGAGTCCAAGTCAAGACTGAGTCCAAAGAGGTTTGAGTCCGAGACAAGATCGAGTCCAAAGAGGTTTGAGTCCTTCACTTATTATACATCATAGACACAGATGCATACATACCTACACGCATTTACACTTTTTTTGTTTCTTTTCTTCCCTTTCTTCTTCTTTCTTTACCATCTATCTATAGCAGATTAAATAACAACACATCCAGACTAGACTTAGTCTGTAGATGCCAAAGAACCATACAGTCATTATGCATTACTGTCGCTTCAAATCCTTTTCCTATCTCGTTAATATTTTTGTTTTAAATAATCTCCTGAAATTGCTCATTGTTGTTTAGGATCTCTTCACTGCAGCTGTTCCATGAAGTAACTCCTCTGGTTGTGATGCAGCTATATTTAGCATTTGTTCTTATAAGTTTCTTTTTAAATACAAATGTCCCTCTTAAGCTCTCTCTTATTTGAAACCTCCCTTGGATACTGTTGGATAGCTGATGATTATCTACTGTAAAGACCGTGACATGACCGGCCAGCCGTCGCTTCAAATTCGTGCTAATATCATACAAACCCGTTCATGAGAATGCGTTGTTATGGTTAATGTGGAAGACCATCGGTGAGTACGTCAAACACTTTTTTTGTAATTGATTTCAGAATTAAAAAGAAAGAAAAATGAATGACTGGAACCTCAGGGTGCTCTGTACCTGGCTCACAGTCGCCTTGTGTTGGCTAACTTCAACTCGTTTAACTCAGGTCATGTGACCGGATGCGGGTCGGCATAATTTCGCCGAATATCGTCCGAATTCTCGTGCATGTTTTCATCCAATATCAATGGAAAGCTTGGCTTCTGTTAGAGAAACCTTAACAGCTCTTGTGGCTTATCTAATTGACATTGGTATTGAAGAACAGTGTTGCGTAACAGGTTTAAGTTTCTTAAATTAAATCTACCCCCAAAGCTAATAAAGTGCAACATCTCCACTTGTATTTAGTCGTGCTCGCTCACCCAGTGTGCACATGACAATATTTGTTTGTAACTGAGGCAACCAGTCTGTTTTTATTAATGTCTTACAGTGACTGCACTGAGATGTCAAAGGATGTTTTATGTAAAAGTCAAAGATTGCAAAAGTTTTGGGGCAATTTATGACATATAAACAACAATCAATCAACCTAATTTGACTACTTTGAAATTGACAGTGTGGTGATTTTCTGCAGCATTTTGTTATAATAAATCCCATAAAAATTAATTAGATGTGCTACGTGCTAACCCTTGTGTTGTCTTCCCGTAAACCATGAACTTGTCCAAATTGAAAATGAACATTTTTTTGTGCTATTCTGATGTTTTTGTCACACTTTCTGATTTATTTCTCACTTTTTTTCCAGCTTTTGGCGCTTTTTAAAACACCTGAGCTGGTTTAATAATAGATTTCACACTTATTCTTGGAATTCATGGTCAACAAAGCTCATTTATATCAAATTATACATAAGGTTTAAGTTAAAAAGGCAGAAACTATGAATTATTTTGACTAATAGTTAAGATCAGAGGACGTTGAGTGGATCTCAGATGGGTAGATGTCAAAGTTAAGTCCGGATACTGTTTTGAAATCATAAAAAAAAAAATTCAAATGCTGTAAGATTAAATAAAACACCCAAATAATTAAATGAAAGTAATCATTTATGACACCTGAAGAACACATGGAGTCATCCATGTTATTTTTGGGCAATTTGGTTGAAAGAAATCCATATTTTTGATGTAAAAGACTTAGAATCGGGTCAGTTTGACCCGAGGACGACACATAGGTTAAGACCGGTGTTCCCTTCTTCAAATCCAACTAAGGTTTCCTTACTTGGCAGAAAAAAAGTGACACCAAGAGACGTGTAGACGTGTAGACGGGTGCATGCAAACAGGCGGCGTTGGTACATCTCTGAGGGTTAATGGGTTGTGTCTGTCATCTGAGCGCATGATGCAGCGTTGGCAGTGAGATATGTTGCTATGGAAACATAGTGGCCCGTCTCTTGCCGTGGTGCTCCTTGCATTTCATCACATTCGCAGCAATGATACGCATTATAGTCATGTGGGTGGCGAGAGTATTAAAAAAAAAAAAAAACAGGGATCAGATCTCGCTTTAATTGCGCTCAGTGGATCCAAGCGACAGGGTCAATGCACTCCTTGTATGGTTAAAAAATAAAAGAGATGTTCCAGTTATCAGGAGACCGTCGTGTGTGTGGGGGGGGGGGGTTTTTCAGCCATGGGCCAAGGGGGTAAGGTTGTGTTTCAACTTTTGGTGGGGGGGGGGGGCGCGTTATGTCCGGATTGAACTATTGGATCTGCCCAAGGCCACTCCGGGTCTGCCTTGACTAATCGCTGACGTCTAGTCGTGACGTCGGCTTTTCTTACTTTTTTATTTAACCTTTATTTAACCAGGAAGTCCCTTGAGATTGAAATCTCTCCTCCGAGGGAGACCCGGCCAAGACGGCACACCGCTTACAATATAAACCGAAATACAGCAGAGTCAGAATCACACATAGAGGAAAGGAGCAGGTCACATGTGCCAGTTGCATCTTTGAGCTACATGGCATTTCAACATGGCATTCAAATCATTTAATGGGGCCGGATCCTTTAGATGGAGCAAGATTTGCAAGTTATTCCAGGACCATGGAGCAAAGTAAGAGAAGGCTTTCTTCCCCAGCTCAGTAAAAACCCTTGGAGCCGGGTAAGAGCGCCACCTGGTGGACCGGAGATGAAAACGGCCAGAGTTCTGCTTGAGGAGAATGAGGCTTAGCATCGCTGATTGGACCGCCAGAGATTTGGCCAGAGAACATGAAGGACTATACCCCTAACCCGGACGGTGTACTGAAGGAAAAGGAAAACTGAGCAGAAGTACGTAGGAGGACGGAGCTAAGGCTCCAGGTCTGGGTCTGGGGGTCGTCCTCCAAAAATCTTAAGCCAAAAAATGAATGAAGCTCCCCAGTGGAGATGTGTAAGTTATTTATATACTTCAATGCTGTATGGTGCCCACAAGGGGTCCCAGTGGAACGGACTGGAGGGAACTGGACAAATATATTATAGGCTGATTGGGTTGAAGGTGTCTATGTTAACTGTATGTGTATGTACACTATGTATATTTGTGAAAACAAAGACTATCTATCTATCTATCTATCTATCTATC
>NW_022605582.1:684141-686203 GCF_008692095.1 Etheostoma spectabile | reverse complement strand
TATCTATCTATCTATCTATCTATCTATCTATCTATCGTGTCTTGAGAAAGTTTACACACCCATGCTAAAGTTGAATAAAAAGAGGAATGCATCATTCATTCACAAAGAAAATTGGTGTCCTTAAAAGGTTGGATTTTCCTATTTATTTTTAATTTTAAAGGCATTAAGATCAATTTCCAAAAGATGTTTTTTTATTCCTTTTTAATCAACTTTAGCCTGGATGTGTGAACTTTCTCAAGCCGCTGTACATGTATGAATGTACTATTTATCCATCCACCCATCCATCCACCAAACAATACATACAAACATCCATCCATCCACCCATCCACCTCAAACTCACGCTCCACCAATCCACCACCCTCTCCATCCACTCCTCCCACTCCACCCACCCATCCATCCACCCATCCTCCATCATCCAACCATCGCATCCTCCAACCCACCATACCCATCTCCATCCCCACCTCCATCCACCCATCCACGCAAACCATCCACCCATACATCATACCCCCAGCCACCAACACACCACCCATCATACACCATCATCATCCACCCATCCACCCAAACCATCACCAAGCTATCCATCCACCATCACCAAACCATCCACCAATCTCATCCATCCACCCAAACCACATCCACCCACCATCAGCCCATCCACCCCAAACCACCCTCCACCCATCCATCCATCCATCCACCCAAACCATCCATCCACCCACCCAAACCATCCACCAACCATCCATCCATCCACTTAGTTTCAGGATGTTTTTTAGGACTCCAGTACCTCTTGTTACCATTGTTTCATTGCAGAATTGATTATTTCCGCCAAGCCATAGTACATTTATTAAAAAGCAAAACAAACTGGATCCTATGCCACTCCCACTGTCTTATTTCCTCATACTTTCTCACTTGTGTTAGAAAAGCAGAAAGCTCCACAAGTCTAGACTTAGACTTAGACTAAGTCTAGACTTGTGGAGCTTTCTGCTGTCTAACTCGACATAAGATTTTTGACATTTAGTTTCCAGGATTTCCAGAATTCTGCTGGATTTCCGTCCCTTTCCCCTCCTTTGGTCTCTGTGTTGATGTTCTAACCTCTGGTGGATATCTGAGGACAATGGTTACCTGGTCCTCAGATCTCTGTGGGGTAAATCCCAAAATCTACACCTATGGCCGTGGCTCCCATTCCGGTCCTTCTCCCCTCCACAGCTGATTGGCCTTGGCCACCCTGTAATGTGTGGTGCCTACACTGCCACAACTCCTCCTGGCTCTCAGCGGAGTGTGTATCGATTGCTTGCTGGTGTGTATTACGCTGAGGGGAGGTGTCAGAGCGGGGGAGAGAGGCAGTGGTGGTGCGAGGGAGGGAGGGAGGGAGGGGTGAAAGGCAGAGAGGTGGTTAGGGTGGAGGAAATATCCTGACAGCTCACTCATATGTTCGACAACAACGCCTTCAGAAGTTCTCTGGAAAACGGCTTTCGAGCAGTGCCGGGTGTTGACGCGTCTCTTCCTGTATCTTTTCACTTTTGGTTTTGATCCTTGCACAGCCGTACAGAACATATCTGTAACCCTGACCCTCGTAATCAGAGGGTTACATCCTCCACTCACTGAGGCTACATCTACGCTTGAGTCGAGTCCAAGACAAGGACTAGCCGAGTCCAAGAGAAGACAGAGTCCAACGCTCATGTGATGTGTTGTCACGTCTGACAACACATCACAGGAGCGTTCACACACACCGGGCATGTGCGTGCCGGTGTAAACAGGAAGCAGATTGTCTGACGTTACTCTGCGGTTGAAGATCACGGATGTAGGAGTGTGTGGACTACTTTCTCCATTTTTAGATTAGTTGTTTGGCCCAAGACGACGTCCTCAAATTTCTTAGTTTTATCCCTAACTTTTAAGATATTCAGTTTACCGTCCCAGAGTAAATCTGCGGTTGAAAACCATGGATGCAGAAGTAAAAAACACAGAAAATACTTTAGAAAAAAAACCCACAATTTGAAAAAGTACAAGCAGTGGGCATTTATTAGCTTGGGAGCGAGGACGAGGGGGAACTGGTAAGGAAAGGTCTGGA
>NW_022605582.1:683566-684025 GCF_008692095.1 Etheostoma spectabile | reverse complement strand
GGGTCAGCAGTGTTTCCAAAAGACAGACAAAGTTAGAGACTAGCTGGTGAACATAATGGACCAATAAAAAGCTTTTGTTGAGACCAAAAAAGAGCTAAAAGAAGAGGGAATTACATTCTTCGCGTGGCCAGAAACACAACTCAGAAGGTAGTGGTGATGAAAGGAAGTGTTGCTCCATGTCTGCTAGATTTGTAAACTTTTACTGTACATTGCAATTAATTGTGTTACAGTTAATTGTTTCGCACACAAGAGGGCAAGCAGTCGGTTTTAGGGGCTCAGAGACGCCGCAGCAGTGTGGACGCGAGGCGTAAATGCAGTGAAAGATATTTGTATTGAAACCAAAAAGGTAGTAGTGTAGAGTCATGAAAAAAAAATCCAAATTGTTAATTTGTCCCTTTTCCAACTGGATTTCCCATTTATAATTCAGTGATTCTGCCTCAGACTCTCTCCCCTTCTACT
>NW_022605582.1:683029-683556 GCF_008692095.1 Etheostoma spectabile | reverse complement strand
ACTCTCAGACTCTCCCACGACAACGCATCATTGTCATCAAAGCAGTTCTGTTCTCAACCCATTCGTACATATAGCTACAGAAAACAATGCACAGTAATTCATATCTATTCCACATATTTACTACTGTATGCACCACATCGACTGCTGCTGTATGAGAGCGTTCAGCTCCTCGCAGGGAGGAGGTCTGGGTGGAGGTTTGGGTCCTGAAACACAGGGCTATCAAGCAGGGGAGCGGAGTTCATGTCCCAGGCGTTAGTGTCCCGGGGCGTGCTACTTAAGGAGACTGGTGTTTTAATCTATGCCACAATTTTTTTTATTCTTACAGTCGTTTTGGTGTCTAAACTTAACTGTCGTCGCAGGACAGTAACTTTATTAACCAATATCTCTTTCCTAATCTTAACCCTTGCGTTGTCTTCAGGACAAAATTGAAACTCTACACTTTTGTTGACGTTTTGTATCGTTGTTTTGAACTTTTTCTTAAGTTTTTGTCCCATTTGTCACTTTTTTTGACGTTTTCAACACTACAT
>NW_022605582.1:682922-683019 GCF_008692095.1 Etheostoma spectabile | reverse complement strand
CTGACTTATTAACTTTAGTTTTACAGTTACTTTTGGATTTTGTGGTCAATGAACCTCATTTATCGGAAATGATACCTAATGTTTGAGTTAGAAAAGC
>NW_022605582.1:681420-682912 GCF_008692095.1 Etheostoma spectabile | reverse complement strand
ACCCTAACGGTAAAGGACCGTCATGTCACGGTGCTCTGTAGCCGGCTCACTTCCCTTTTCTCAGCCAAAGACCGCTTTAATCATCACGTGAGCTGCCGGCAGTTTCTGTAATTTCGTAGGATATCATACAAATTGTGGTTTGTGGGTTTTCGTATACGCTATCACACCAACCCGTCCATGAGAAGGCGTGGATCAAAGTTAGAAGAACATGTGACCATGAGGATCCCTATGCAGCACCCAGCAGACAGGGGAGTCTGATTCATAGTGGGCCACTCTGCTCTTCATCACTTTAACAAATGGCCCGAGGGACCGGGGAACATTTCGCCTGCTACAGAGGTACCGATCAGAACGGGGACATTTAAGCTCTCTGTCTCTGACACTCCTAACCCACCTTGCCCACTTCCTTTTGTCTCCTGTTCCCTGCCCTTCCTCTCTCTCTCCTTTCCTGTCTTCTCTGGCCACGTCTGTCTGGGCGCCTGCCTTAAACAGGATGGATACTCCGGGTGCTTTTAAAGGATGGCTACATCGGGGGGCCAGCTGGCCTCACTCCTTCATCAGCGACACTGACCTTCTGCTTGTCACCGCTTAAGCGGCCGTCACATCCACTCCACAGGCTCATCGGCCACTGCCACCGGGGGGGTGGAAAAAAGCTAAAGAGTCACCTTAATCCAATACAGCGTCCGAGAGCCACGTAAACAGAAAGTGTTTTATCTACTGGGGCGGACACAGTGTGTGCAACGCTGCATAAGGATGTATGGTAAGGTGACCCGTTTCTCAGACAAAATCCGGGGACATTTTCAGCTCAGAGGCGTATATATACCCCCAAAACACGTCATGTTTTTATTTTTGCAAAACTTAAATCAGGGACAGTCATTAAGGGCTGAGCCCCCCCCCCCACACACAAACTCCACTACACCTCAGAGGGGAATGTTTCAAGATAAAAAGAAATACTAATATTTCAAGATAAAAAGTACCAAACTATTGAGGAAATCTTTTCCTTTGACATTGATGCAGTATTAAACGAGATCTCTGCAGTCGGCAGCAGAGAAACAGGCTACAACGTAAGTTATTATGATAATTGTCCAGCTTTATGTTCATAAAAGTGCTCGTTTTGCCGCTGACAGACTCAGATTAATATTCTAAGTGTCTGATATGTTCATCCACAGGCTCGTTTGCCGCTGACAGACTCAAGATATATTCTAATGTCTGACAACATTATGGAAAGCGATTGCTAAAGAGTCGACCTTTCTGTTAAAGATTAGAGCCTTTTTTAAAACATAAATCCGCGAAATTGCGTTGGCTAAACCCCCAGACTCCATGTAATACTCAGCGATTTTAGCATCGTAAACACGGCTTTCTTCTAAAACATCTCTGAGCAGCGGCTGGGCGCGTGTGTTGGGTGAGCGACTATCGCTATTGTTTGGACAGTATTCCTTTCTTTCGTTCCAATTTTGGGTCTGTCAGTCACAGTGAAAACCGGGGACATTTCCGG
>NW_022605582.1:647685-681395 GCF_008692095.1 Etheostoma spectabile | reverse complement strand
CAAAATTAATGGAAAGGATTTCTAAGGAGTGTGACCTTTCTGTTAAAGATTAAGACCTTTTTTAAAACATAAAAGTCCGCGAAATTGCGTTGGCTAAACCACCAGACTCCAGTGTAAATAACTCAGCGATTTAGCATCGTAAACACGGCTTTCTAAAACATCTCTGAGCAGCGTGGCTGCGTGTGTTGGGTGAGCGACTATCGGCTATGTTTGGACAGTATTTCCTTTCTTTCGTTCCAATTTTGGGTCTGTCAGTCACAGTGAAAACCGGGGACATTTCCGGGGACAGACCGCCGGGGACAGGTCACCAAAACCGGGACTGTCCCCGGAAACCGGGGACGTCCGCACCGGCCTAATGTATGGTGCGGGTGTAAAGGGCCGGATATGTGGTTTGGCTGTCAACCAACCAGTTTAAAGGAAACCTATTATGCTTTTCTGTACTTTCGTCATATCTGTAATCTTACAATGTTGGATGTTCATGTTAAAAGTGGCCAAAGCTCCGAATAAAGAGGTAAAACGGATTTAAAAGAAATCCCTGTAAGCCGAAAACTTCAGATTTCAAACGCTTTTTTTTCTACTCTTATCTCCACATGCGTCATACGGAGCCGGGTTCTATATATGGTCGTCTGCTCCATGCAGCATGCTAACAACACTGTAGCTAATTTAGCAGCACTGCTAACATAGCTACATGCTAATGCCAGTGAAAGCTGTAATCTTGGCCACTGATGTTCTTGTTTTATCCCAGATTTTGGATCACATCCTGCTGGAGCATGTCCGGTTGGGTCATATTTGGTATAGAAGCTATATATGCTATATGTTATATATTTGTGGTGGTGTTTAACCTTGTGTCGTGCTCCGGTCAAAAACAAGACAACATTTGACATCTTGTCCTTTTTCAGACTTTTTTTTTAACACACCTACTAGTTTTACACTACGTTTTGGAATTCATGGTCAGTAACCCTCATGTTGCATAGAATTATACCTTATATTTGAGTTAAAAAGCCAGAAATTATGAATTATTTTGAACTGATAGTTAAGATCAGAGGAATGAAAGTGATCAGTTGTATTTTATAAGGCGTTGGAGAATCCAATCCATGTTTTTGTGGTAATTTGGCTAAAAAGAAACTCATATTTCAGATATAGACATTTATTAAAGGGTCAGATTTGACCGCGGACAACAGGAGGGTTAAGTGTCACACATATACTCCAGCAATGGACTGTACATTCTGTAGGTAGCGACAGCAAAACCAGATTGGAGAATCCGGAGATCTGGAAACGCTGACCAATCAGAGCACTTGCCTTTTTTGGGGGGTGTCAAAAAGTGAGACATCAAAATCCATCATTGGACACGCCTCCGCATGAGATGAACCGCATGAGACGGGACGGGATGACATGGGACGCTCCAGGCTGCAGCCATATACTCTTGCAAAAGTGGACCTTTTTACAGTTTTTCCCTCATTTTGAATTTAATTATGAGGTTCAAAAACTTCATTTTGGGGACTTTTATGCACTTATTTGTGCTGGATTAGCTTGTTGAGCACGCTTTTTGATAATATTACTAAAATGTCAGATGCTGGCAGATATTTTTATATTTTTACACCTTTTTATAGTCCAAACGCACGTGTGACGCCCAGCAATGTGTGGTACATAATGTTATAGTGCTTTTTAGTTTATGTGCTATATTGGTAGATTGTATGATGATTATTGTTTTTAATGAGAGCCTCAGTTTTTTACGCTTGGTGAAATTATTTTGTAAGTTTTATACCAAAGTTCACCACAAGGGGGCCGCGCCTCCCAGTGAGACGGCATATTGTGATTCTAGCCTCTCGTCTTCAGTCTGGCAGAAGCGAGAGAAGGAAACACACTACATGTTGCCGGTCTCATCATTTTCCTGTTCTTTTCAGGTTAGTTGCAGATAAAAACACACATTTGTGGCCGAAATAAGGTCAACACTTGATAGAAATGCTTTTCCGTGTTTGAAACTGGGGAAAGAGTGTAATTATGAGTTGTTTGAGAAACACAAAGTAACGTGGTCGGAATGCTAACGCTAAAGCCAGTAAGCTAGCTGCACTCCCTGAACGTGTCACAGTGGGTTATTGTTCCCGTTTTGAGGCTCCTTTGTTATTACAGTATGTTAAATGTTGTTCAAGAGTGTGTATTGAAGATTGTGAAGATGTATTGAGTTAACTGTTATCTGTGTAATATCTCACGCCAGTGTACCATTTGTTAACATAATTAACAGCTATCTGCTAATCTGTTAGCGCCCAACTTGCGTGTTAGGAATCATAGTGGCAACGAGAACGTTTGTTATCTAGCTTAGTACAGCTATCAAATCTGTAAGCAGCAGACAGAGAAAAACTGAGTTGGAGTTATGTGGTGATACTAACTTAAAGATGTTCTGTTGAGAAGAATTGTGAAATTGGAATACATTGAGAAGACATGTTTATGTGAAAATAAAGCTGGCAGAAGCGGAGAAGAAACACACTACATGTTGCCGGTCTATCATTTCTGTTCTTTCAGACAACATTTTAATCTGACCACAGGCCTCACGCCCGGGCCTGTTACACACGCACCCATCAAACATTGTGCATAAATTGTTACACATTCACACAAGTGGTGCTTTTAACCAATTGGGGGTTGGGTTAGATCCTTTTTATTTGAGGGGGATTCATGTTGTTGTCATGACACAATGAACTGTAACCAACACATAACTTGTCATGACACTTGCTAAAAGTTTATGTCATAAATGTTTATGACTTCTTTATAATCTCTATGGCATGTTCATGACAGTGTCATGTCATTGTCCCCTTTTGTAGAGACCTGAGTAAAATGTAACCGTCACTTGTTATTACAACAACAAACAACTAGTAACAAATAAACAGACTTCAACTATGGACCTTTGGCAGCGAGGCGGGGGGGTCCTGTCCTTTTGAACCCCCCCCGTCTACAGGCCTGAACTACCCATTCATCAATCAATCATTCCATCATTTTAAAACCTCTTCAGTGTCCCCATGTGCATGAAAGCATCTGTAACAAAAACGAGTAAGGTGCTGGCTCTTTAACGACTCCTTCACTTACAGGGGGGGGGGGGGGGGCGACCCTGGCTCCTGAACATTACTGACCTAAAGATGCAGTGACACAAAAAGCTCAAAGATAATTAAATATTGATTTTTGTTTTCTAATCCTATATAAAAATTGTCCTGAGACTCCCAACGGTAGTTTTCACACTCAGTAAAAGACGGGGGGGGGGGGGGGTAAAGTCTGGATGGGCGTTAACCTCTATTTCATGTGGGGAGGTGCCGGCGTAGGGGTGAATGGGCAGGGGGGGGGGTTTGCGATGCCGATACGTTCTTGGCTCCAGCCTTGAACCTGGCTCGCACCATTACTCTCCTGCTGCTGATGACACTGATCCCTCTCTAATCTTTCTCCTGGAGCGGACCATGGCAGGCTGCCTTCTCCGCCGCATGCCCGATTGATATTCTCCTCACCTGCCTCCCCCCCCCCATGTTGAATTTACACACCCGTCCCTCCTTGCCCGATCTACCTTCTTCTTTTTACTACCCAATCCTGATCCCTCGCTCCATCTCTCTTCCCGGGCACGGAAGGAACACTTTGAAAGCTCTCTCTCCTAAAAAATAAAAGAAATAAATCCCTCTTTTAAATGTTCTCTCTTTGTCTTTTGCACACACTCAGCACAAAGACACTTAACAAAGTCATTCACAAACGAGTGCCTCTGGCCGGGGCGGTCGGTCGAATTAAGAAGTTGGCCACTGGTGATCAATAATGTAAATAAAACAGTAATAGCATTAATTCACCGAGAGAGGCGGAGACGGGAAAGCAGATTGCTTCCTCGTGGCAACGCTCACAGACGAAATACAGGACAGCTTGGCCAAAAGAGAGCAGAGTGACTGTTCAACTACATGGGTGTGTGTGTGGTGTGTGTGTGTGTGTGTGTGTGTGTGTGTGTGTGTGTGTGTGTGTGTGTGGGTGGGTCTGTGTGTGTGGGTGTGTCTGTTAACTCCAGTGTGTTATGATTTTAGAAAATCACAAAGTAGCAGCACTCAATCCACACAAAGATGTAGAGCTTATGTTGTAAGATTTGTCTGTCTGAGAGCAGCACACACACACACACACACACACACACACACACACACACACACACACACACACACACACACACACACACACACACACGCTGTATATAGCAGCTTTCATGCTAACATGCCGCCCAAAGTGGTTGACAGAACTAGAATTAGACTTTTCTAGTCGTAACGACTACTCTTAGCGCTTTTACATGGAACCATTCACACACATTCACACACATTCACACACATGTACAAGGTGCCACCTGCTCATCAGATACACTCTGATGGCACAGCATTGGGGGCAACTCAGGGTTCAGTGTGTTGCTCAAGGACACATCGACATGGGACTGGAGGGCCAGGGATCAAACTACCAACCTTCTGATTGACAGGCGACCGCTGAGACACCGCCGCCCCTAAAACATGAAAACTAAAAACGGGTAACAACAAAACAATGTATACAAAAGTCAATGCCTAACTCTAATTATAAGCAGATCAAAAAGATAGGTCTTAATTTACTCAGACACACACACACACACACACACACACACACACACACCACACACACCACACACACCACACACACACACACACACAACACACACCCCTGCAGGGGGCAGCAGTGACCAGTCTCCAGCTCCTCGGTGCATCTGCATTAACTTTTAATCCCCTCCATCATGCACACAGACAAACAAACATCACTCTGGGGATGCGGGCCAAAAAATGATCTTATTAACCTCCCCCCCCCCACACCACACCACACACACACAACACACACACACCCACACACACCACACACACACACCCACACACACACACACACACACACCCGGCTCACTTAAGTAAAAGTACTAACGCCAACTACGAGATACTCTGTGTGTTTACTGGTCTATCATCTCAGCTGGACTGGAGGCCGTTACGTGGTCAGCTAGAAATAACTATAACTAAAGTAACTAGTAACTAAAGTAACTAGTAACTAAAGCTGTAACAGATGAATGTAGTGGAGTAACAAAGTACTAGTAATAAAGCTGTAACAGATGAATGTAGTGGAGTAAGTAAGTAACTAGTAACCTTAAAGCTGTCAATGAGTGTGGAGTAACTAAAGTAACTAGTAACAGAGAACTAGTAACTAAAGCTGTAACAGATGAATGTAGTGGAGTAACTAAAGTAAACTAGTAACTAGAGTAACTAGTAACTAAAGCTGTCAGATGAATGTAGTGGAGTAACTAAAGTACTAGTAACTAGAGTAACTAGTAACTAAAGCGTCAGATGAATTAGTGGAGTAACTAAGAACTAGTAACTAGAGTAACTAGTAACTAAAGCTGTCAGAACGAATGTAGTGGAGTAACTAAAGTAACTAGTAAAGACATCAGTAACTAGTAACTAAAGCTGTGATGAATGTAGTGGAGTAACTAAAGTAATAGTACTACAGTAACTAGTAACAAGCTGTCTGATGAATGTAGTGGAGTAACTAAAGTAACTAGAACTAAAGTAACTAGTAACTAAAGCTGTACAGATGAATGTAGTGGAGTAACTAATAAAGTAACTAGTAACTAAAGCTGTCGATGAATGTAGTGAGTAACTAAAGTAACTAGTAACTAGAGTAACTAGTAACTAAAGCTGTCGATGAAGTAGTGGAGTACACAAGTACTATAGTAACTATACAAAGTAACTAGTAACTAAAGCTGTCTGATGAATGTAGTGAGTAACTAAGTAGTAACTAAAGTAACTAGTAACAAGCTGTAACAGATGATGTAGGGAGTAACTAGACAAGTAACAGTAACTAAAGCTGTCAGATGAATGTAGTGGAGTAACTAAAGTAACTAGTAACTAGAGTACTAGTAACTAAAGCTGTCAGAGAATGTAGTGGAGTAACTAAAGTAACAGTACGACAGTAACTAGTAACTAAAGCTGTCGACGAATGTTGGAGTAACAAGTAACTAGTAACTAGAGTAACTCGTAACTAAAGCTGTCAGACAACTGTAGTGGAGTACTAAGTATAGTAACTAGAGAACAGTAATAAAGCTGTCGATGAATGTAGTGGATAAAGTACTAGTAACTGAGTAACAGTAACTAAGCTGCAGACGAATGAGTGGAACTAAAGTAACTGAACTAGAGTAACTAGTAACTAAGCTGTCAGAGAATGTATGGAGTAACTATACTATACTACAGTAACTGTAACTAAAGTGTCTGAATGTAGCGGAGTGAGAAAGAAGCAGTGGACGAAATAAAAAGACTAAGTAAGTACAAGTACCTCGACATAGTACTTAAGTACAGTATTGAGTAATGTACTAGTTACAATCCACCACTGCAACTTTAAAAAAAAAAAAATAATTTCATAATATGATTATTTCTTTTTTTTAATTTATTTTTAATTGTCATCACGATCTCAACTGGCTAATGACACATCGCAAAAACAACCACAGATTTGTTGTGTTATGTAAATAAAAATCCAAATAAAAAATTAATTTTTTTAGCGGTGCCTTTATTTAAATTCAATGTTCAATTTTGTTCAATAAAAGAAGTTTATAATGCTTTCTTGTCATTTGTTTAGAATTTAACAAGCAGTTCTTGTCTTTTAGCAGAATACTGACAGCAGAAGTTAGTGCACTGTAATATCCGTTTATTATTATTCATTATTTATCGCAGGTTATGTATCGTTATCGCGATAGTTCAACAACGTTATAGCCTATTTTCCTCATATAGTGCAACGCTGGTGGTTTGGTCTTCCAAAATGTCCGTCCCAGTCTCTCAAAGTCCAAGCTGGTGTCTTTAAATGTCTTGTTGTGTAGTCAAAACCAACGACACCAGTTTAAACCCTCGTGTTGTCCTCCCGGGTCAAAAACGGACGATATTGACATTTTTGTCCCTTTTTCAGACTTTTTTTGTTTAGTTTCATTACCACCACCTACTAGTTTTACACAGCTTTATGGAATTCATGCTCAATAACCCCTTTATATAGAATTAACACCTAATATTTGAGTTAAAAAAGAGAATATATGAATTATTTTGACTAATAGTTGAGATCAAGGAATGAAAGTGATCACGCCAAAAAAACTTGGGTTCCATTAACTTGAGTTGGGTTTGGGAACCGGAGGGCCGCTGGTTCAGTCCCGTACGGACCAAAGTTTGGTGGCGGACTGGCCAAGGTGCTCTTGAGCAAGGCACCAAACCCCCCCAACTGCTCGCAGTTTCCATGAGCAGCCCCCCCCCCCCCCCCCCACACACACACACACACACACACACACACACTCTGACATCTCTCCTTGAGTGCATGTATAGTACTGAGCATGTGTGTGTAATTCAGCCTATGTGTAATAACAACAGTGTAAAAAATTGTAATTTAATACATTTAATAAAGCATACATTAATAAAGCTACATTAATAAAGTTAATTATAAAGTATACATTATTAACTTGTATCTACATAAGATCCATGACACCGTCATGACACATGAACCCTAACTTGTTGTGACAAAACCAAATGACACTTACTAAAGAAGTGTTATGCCATTGAGGTTTCTGACTTGTTTCTAAGGTTTAGACACGTTTATGACAGTTACACCTTAAGTGTAACCAACCTTCTTTTGCAAACCAGCGTGCAGTCAGTCGGTTGGAAAACCAACACCAATGAGAACTGAGAGCTGATAAGAACCCAAATTTAAAAGGAAGAATCCGATTGTTCAAATCAAAATGTCAAGTCCAGCCACAGTTGAGACATGACACGTTTGTTTGCTGGGACTTAAAAAAAAAAAATAATAATAATACAGGAGATGTGTATTTAAGCCATTGTGCACACACACACACACACACACCCACACACACCACAAACCACACACACACGTCCGTATTCACAGCGTCTCAGAGTCTCAGTGAGCTCATTAGAGGCGGCGTCCTGACCAGCGCCAAGGTGATGGAGGAAATAGAGAAGGCCGTTGTCTATGGCGAGACACCGGCCGCGCACCGTCATCCACTCACCGATTGTTTAAAGTTCAAATCCCGGTGTTTACCCGTCGATGAGATATCGGAACAAATGACCCTGAGGTTTGTCAACAGTGAAACTAATTAGCTGTTGACGTGTATGTGCACGGCGCGGGTCATGGTGGTCCCATGCGAGGGTTTGTTTTGATCGTCGTCAGGATCCAGTCTCGCGTCGCCAGACCCTGCTCCTCACGCTGCGGAGCAGACTCGGCAAAATAGCCTTGGCAAGGAACTCGTTTTGTGTGGAACACTGTGTACGTTCAACGCTAACACCATTGCAGGGTTCCAGTCCAGTCTAGGATACAACTTAAAGTACCGCAGATGGTTTTTAAAGGTCTTCACACCCGGGCCCCCAGCTACTTAGCCGGTGTCATTCATCCCCATGTATGCCCCCAGGACCCCAGATCCTCCAGCCAAGGTCTCCTCCATGTCCCACGAGGTCCCGGCTAAGCAAAGGGGGGCGGAGCCTTTTCTGTTCCTGGCCCTCAGCTGTGACCACCTGCTCCTGACATCAGAAATGCCCCTAAAACAAATTACTAAAAAACAGGCTCAAAATCAACTATTTACATTGGTAAATAAAAAACTGGTGTTTTTATGTCTTTTCCTGTTACGTCTATAATAAGTGTTTGTCCCTTGATCGTCTTAGCTTAATCACTGATCTGTGGGTGAATTTATTTCATTTCATTGTAATATATTTTGTGGCTAAGTGCAATGAACAGCACGTTAATCAGTGCAAGCTGTGTTTCAAATGTGCTATAAAAATGAACTTTACATACACATAAAAGTAGTTTTAGTCGAGCAACAGAAAACTCAGATTGGACAGATAGTCTAGCTAGCTGTCTGGATTACCCTGCAGAGACTGAGGACCAGGTAACCATAGTCCTCAGATTGGACAGATAGTCTAGCTAGCTGTCTGGATTTACCCTGCAGAGGACCTGAGGACCAGGTAACCATAGTCCTAACCATATATATTATATATATATATATATATATTATAATATATATATATAATATATATTAACATGAACTAATTGGGCCAAAAGGCAGAAAATGTCATTTTCTGCGTTTCAAATACGGAGACTTCCTGCTCTTTCCTCTTTATCATATTAAGTGAATATCTTTGGTTTTGGACTGACAAAACAAGATATTAAAGACATCAGCCTGGACTTTGAGGACATGGGGACCGTGCTACGTCTTCCTCGCCACTGTCGCATTAAATGCTTGCTCCTGGGGGAACTACTAGAACTGTTGGGTCCTGTATATTTAAGAGTGGTCTAGACCTAGACCTACTCTATCTGTATAATAGTGTGGTCTAGACCTGCTCTATCTGTAAGTGTCTCCAGATTACTCTGTCATGAATTTATGATATGAATCGAATCACATCAGCCGCAGGCAGGTCCGCCATGGAGGGATAATTCGGTGTTACCTGCTTCTGTTCTCCGTACCTGAGCTGTTGTTATTCCTCGTTATGCAACATGTGCGGAGTGAGGATCGTTGAATCGAGCCCCAGGAAACATTACATGGCAGGAAAGCCAGAGATTATTAGGCCACCGCTCGAAACACTTCTCAGCACCAGAAAATAGACGAGAGTGGGAGGGAGAGGTCTGGTATTTCTGAGAGAGTCCGGTGATCCTGATCACAGACTGTACCAGCACTGTCCTTAACCCTTGTGTTGTCTTCCCGTCAACTTGAATTTTTATTGTTATTTATTATGCTTTTTGCCCCCACATTGTCACTTTTTCAATGTTTTTTGTTGTTTTTTCCAAAGTTTTTGATATTTTCAATGTGGACATTTTCAGCGCTTATTTCGACGCCCATTTTTCGAGAGAAACAATGAACTGAAAACGGCGACAACATGAGGGTTAAGTCCAAATGGAGGGTACTTGTACTTTACTTGAGTCTTTTCAAGCCACTTTCTACTATGGTACATTTCAGAGAGAAATGTTGTACTTTTTACTCCACTTCATGTAATATCCTTGTGATTTCCTGTTGAAATGTTGTGTTTCCTGACGTCACTAAGGTACGCAGCCATGTCAAAAGGAAGTGGCCTTTACGAGTAGCTCGGCATCGTCGTTTATTCCTAGAACAGTGAATATCACACGTGCCAGAACAGACCAGTGTTTCACATCGACTGAGACGGAAGATGGAAGACACCGGTGTCCATCGCCACGGACGGACCGGGATTCATTCGATCTGCCCGACGCATGGAAGATATCCCGCCCAACGTGTGGAGCTAATGTTCTCGGACCGCTACGCAGCAAACGGCAGAAGGAAAGCGCCGCTATCTACTCATGCTGCAGCGACCCAAGATGAACCCAGGTTACCTGGCAGGGTGGCCTGAGTCAACAGAAAACAACGCCCATCTGCTATCACGGACCACTGGAATCATCGGGATGAGATCCCCACGATGACGCATCCTGCTAAAATGAGCGTGAAATGCTCGCTGCATACACGCAGGACATGGGATGGAGAAGTATGGAGAACATGGGAAACAATAAAGGTGTAAATAGGATCCTGCAACATCTGCCTCCGCCCAAGGAGCAAGGCCTTGGCAGGTAACAGCCACAGACTTAATCACATGGACTAACACTGACTACAATGGGCAGTTGACTATTACGGAGATATTGTTTTCAGTTTAACAATTTTATTGATTTCCCTTAAACAATGTAGCATATCAACAGCACATAAGGACAATAGTACAAATATTATATAATATGGCTGTGTTGTGCAGAAATTACCCAACATGAAAAGGTACCGACAACCTACCTCACCCCCCCCCCCCCCCCCCACCACGCCATCCATCCATCCCAGTTTGTCCCTTAAGTCCAGATCTTCACAAGAATAATTGTCCATTGGAGTAGTTGTCCAACTAATTCGTAATTAATTTTGCTCATGTTTATCCAAGCCTTGTTTGCCTGTCCATATTATCTAGCCCACGGATGTCTTGTATGAATGTCTTTGTCCTTATGTAACTGTATTGTGTTGTTTTTAGTTGTCTAAATGTGTCTTTCCATATCAATGTCTTGTATTAATGTCTGTCCTGACGTGCTGGACCATGTTTTATGTTTCTGCAGAACAGGAACTGCTGAAAACCAGTTTTAAACTGAGTCAGGGCCGTTTATTTATTGTAATGTAATGTATCGTTACTTTTTCTAACTTTCCTGTATAATAAATAAATGAAATGAAATGAAACGAGGGATTGGAGAAGGGGCATCACAATTTAGCACAAGTTTCCAAATAAGTGGTACCAGTACAGAAAAAATGGAGTTACAGCGATATTTGAGACAATAGACGAACACGGGTGAAGAGGAACTAAAGTTCTGTAAGAGGAAAACTGATAACGTTACACTTCAGTTAAGGTTTACCCAATGGTAAGGGGGGGCGAGATCTCTTTTAACGAGATCTCGCAAGATTAAAACGTGACGAGATTTCTCGTCGAGGTGAAAAGTTGTCTCGTGAGGCGATGTGATGTCAGCGTGATGGAGCGTGAAATTACTATTGAAGATCCCCCTGGCCACTTTTAAATCGTTGTTAGGAGTTAGGAGTTAGATTTCTCGTGTGAAATTGTACTTTACTGCATATAATTCACTAAAATAGTAAAAAAAAAGAAGTTAAATAACATTCATCATTAATAGTTGATTTCAAAATGAACTTTGGCATTTTGTGATTTTTCAGTTGAATAAAAAACTATTTCCATTCTATATATTTCATCGAGGATTTCTTTATAAAAAAAAAAATCTCGTCTCGTCTCGTTCTCGTGAACCCAATCTCGGATGTGTCTCGTCTCGTGGAGTAAGCGCTCGTCACCACACCCTACCCATGTTGACAATAATGTTTCCTTTAGACAACATAGGTCACACCTGCATACGTATGGCAGTTACTCTGTGTATGAACTGTGTTCATCCATCTGACAGCTTAGTTACCAGTTTACTTTACACATTAACATACCTGACACGTGGTTATAAAATACAATGTTTACTAGAAATTAAACTACCCCACAACAGCTGAATTGATAGCAACTAAACACTTGATTGACAGCACCGTTTGGATCGTTTCCGTTTTAAACTGTGAGGATTTGTTCCACCGACCCGAAGTTAATTGAAGTCCCGCCCACACACCCCTCACAATCACAGCTGTCAAAGACGCTTCACTATTTTTTTTATAGATTCAAATAATAAAATAACAACAAGTTGTGTGTACTGATTTTTTAGTTGGCCCTTGCCCATCCGCTAACATGAGGGGTCTTTATGACCTATTCTTTCGTAATTAGGGTTTACCTGATCGTTTACTGTCTAATTAATACCCCATTATTCTGTTCTATAATTTGGTCTAATTTAATACAAAGTACGGCCATTAGTCTTATTAATTACCGTTGTAGTTTTCCTGTTTCCATGCATTTTCAGGGTTAAAACTGACATTACATCAGATTCATTCACAGTAAACCTACAACTAAAATGGTATAAACATTTTTTTTTGTGATCAAATTCTTAAAAAAAAGTAAAATTACAAAGAATGCACTGAGACATGGAACGCGTCCAGAGTCAAAAAACACAGAGAGGAAAGCAGTGAGGGAGGAAGATAAATAACACACACTGAACAGACGACACCACACAGACACAACACAGACACACACACACACACACCACACACCAACACACACCAGACAAGGGACCAATCACATGCGCAGGACCTCAAAGAGTCAGTGATGCCGCGCCAAGTGTCCCGTATCCAGGGTCGTCGTCGACTGTTCCATGTACACAACATCCAAGAAGGAAAGGGTCCGCGTCAAGAAAGAAGTGTCATGAGGGGCTCCCAACCGGTCGCTATCACTCCTCTTAGCAGCTGTGAGTCCAGCAAACACTGCACGTTGTTGAGCTTTAGAGATGGAACCGTGCCAGGTCAGGTCAACATTTCTGTTGTCTGGATGCTCTCAGTCCTGCAGAGAAGCATCTATCGCTCCTATCTCCAGTCTCCTGGTCTCCTGGTCTCCTAGTCTCCTGGTCTCCTGGTCTCCTAGTCTCCTAGTCTCCTGTCTCCTGGTCTCGGAGACAAGAGACTCAAGAGACCGCTAGCCACAGCGTGTGTGCCTATTAGAGCAAAGGTCTAGCTGGATCCAAAATGAATTTCAACACTCCGTACGATTTCTTTAACCCTCAGCAATGCCCCCCCACCCCCACCCCCGGGCAGACAGGTGGACGGCACGCGCTGGGGCGAATGGTAGTTTGGGGGGGGGTGCAGTATTGATCAATGTCTACTGTACTGGGAGAGGGAGATGAGAGAGAGGAGGCCAACGGCCTTTCTTACCAGGCTAACTCTGGACCAATCTCATCACACATCTCTCAGGGGACGTGCATTTTCTTTTTTTTTTTAAACCCCCCCCCCCCCCCCCACACTTTTTTTTCTCCCACTCTCTGTGTTGTATTCATTCTTCTTTCATTTTTATTCTGTTAAAGGCACATCAAAAAAAAACAAAAAAAAAAACAGGTCGACAAAGGTTGTCCTTCCAGCCGTCAACAGAGGGGAGGAGGGGGGGGGGGAGGCACAGATAGCTCTCCAGAAGACAGGCCTGAGAGCCGAGATATCCCACAATGCAGCTGATAAGAAAGTGGGCCACGTAACCTTTGGTCGGCACGGACAGGAATTCAGACGGAGGACGGCGTTGTGAAGAGGATGGGGGGGTGGGGAGATGGTGAGGGTGGCGGGGGGGGGACGATGCTGTCGCCGCACTTGAAAGATGAAGTCAAAGTCGGGGAAGGAGGGAGATGAAGAAGAAGGCAGAGATAAGCAAAGAAGATGTTAGGTGCCAGAGAGAGAGAGAGAGAGAGAGAGAGAGATGGAGGGAGGGAGGGAGGGAAAGGGGAGGGGGGAGGGAGGATAAAAGAGAGATAAAGAAGCAATTGAGGGGACGGAAGTGCAGGAGAGTGGTGTGTGTTACGTCTCACTGTAGGGCTGTTGCATAGAGAAAGAAATTAGGATCACCATTATTTTGGTCAATAAAAAAAAAAAAAAAAATTTAAGATTATAACATTCACAAAATGTAACACGTATGCAAAATAACGCACAGTCGGATCTCACTGTAAAGCTTAATTACAATCGGCCAGGCTGTAGTTCGTTCATTTTTAGGCCATTTTACGCCTTTATCTTCACAGAACTGATGAGATATGAAAGAGGAGAGGGGGGGTGGGGGGGGGGGGGGGATGACCTGAGCAAAGGGCCGCAGTCGGAGTCAACCCGCGTCCGCTGCTTCAAGGAGTAAACGTCTACGTACGGCATGCGCGCCTGGCCACCGGGTTACCTTGAACACCAGATCTGAGATAAGCCAAGTAGACAGGGAGCAGCTGCAGTTATTACTTGAAATATTAAATCACATTGTTTTTTGAACATGAACATTTATGCTCATGTCTTCATCACTTTACACACAAGGGACGTATGTATGTCCTCTAAAGTTAAAAGAGGGATTTTTCTTTAATCAGACACTATGTAGAAATAGGAATGCGAAATTCCAACATTACATGCACGAGACTGATTAATTAATTAATATTGCTCTAGACTGCGAAAAAAGAAAGTTCCCCTTGCATTTAGTACACAGAAAATAATTTTTTACCACAAAACACAGTGGCATCATGTGAAAAGGTGTTAAAATCTGAAATGAATGAATATTGGTAGCTATGATGAGGAATGACATGGGCTAAAAGACTTAGCTCAGTAAAAGTGGAGGATAAAGTGATATATATCACATATTTGAGTGACACTTTATTCAGGCGGACATTCTATGAGCTTTTTCAATGAATTCCCTTTCAGCGAACAGTTTTTTTGTCTCAATATGTAAATAACACTGGTTTAATTGACAGCCAGGCCAAGCGCTATCTTCCTAAATCCTTATGATTTTCATCTCTTTGACTTTGCAAAACATTTGAAAACCCGTGTTGGCGATTAGTCTGTCTGATTTATATCAAGCCACTCATCATCACTGGGAATAAACTGTCACGATACGCAACCATGGCAGCGCTGCTCTAACACACATCAGCACCATTTGCTCCAACGTGGGAATAATGACCCTGAACAATTATTACAATGAGTGCTCTCTCCTTCTCCTCGCCTCCCCCCCCCCCCCCCCCCCCCCCCCCCCTTCCCCCATCTCTTAAAGCGACGGTTGCAGGATCTCGGCGAAGACACCTCGCCAAATGAAGTTTCTCCACTCCGTCTCGGAGACTCCGTCGCCATTGTTTCTTATTTTGACAACCCTTTTACAAAGGAGCTCTCCCTCTCCAAGCACCCCCCCCCCGCCCCCCCCCCCCCCCCCCCACCCCCCCCCCTCCTCTCTGTCTGTGCCCCCATTATATTTGGAGTGGGGTTGCAGCGATGTGTTTCAGTCACAGCTCTTGCTGAAGACATGAGACGAGAGCGGGACGGGGATGAAGAGAGACACTTCCTACCTAGATAAATAAATCCTCCACATCCCTCTCTTCCCTGTGCTCTCCATCTCTTGTGATATCTTGTAAGACCTGAGAGGTTCGACCAGCCCAGACTGGGTCGGCTTGGCTTCTGGTAAAGCTGACTACACTACAGATGCATTCTGGGATGGGAAGAGGGCGAGTGTGGCTCGGCTAAATAGTCTCAGGAAGGAATCTTTTGGTGGAACAAAACGTCCCAAATTCCCCGTTAGGAGAGGAGTATGCCGTATTTTTACCACATATTTTTGGTAAATCTTTACACTCATTCACCAAAGAACCGTGCATGCCGGCCTTGTTGCACCATCTAAATTTCAGGTGTAGACTATAAAAGAGCGTCAGTATACAGTATTAGGGCCACTAAGGTTTATAAAAGAGACTTCAGATACAGTTTAGGGACCACTAAGGTTATATAAAAGAGATTCAGATACGGATTAGGGACCCTAAGGTCTATAAAAAAGACTTCAGATACGATTATAGGGACCCACTAAGGTCTATATAAAGAGACTTCAGTACAGTATTAGAGGACCACTAAGGTCTATATAAAAGAGGACTTCAGTACAGTATTAGGGGACCACTAGGTCTATATAAAAGAGACTTCAGATACAGTATTAGTGGGACCACTAAGGTCTATATAAAGAGATTTCAGATACAGTATTAGAGGGACCACTAAGGTCTATATAAGATACTTCAGATACAGTATTAGGGACCCACTACGTCTATAAAAAGAGACTTCAGATACAGTATGTAGGGACCACTACGGTCTATATAAAAGAGACTTCAGATACAGTATTAGGGGACCACTAAGGTCTATATAAAAGAGAGTCAGATCAGTATAGGACCACTAAGGTCTATATAAAGAGACTTCAGATACGTATTAGGGACCACTAAGGTCTATATAAAAGAGATTCAGATACAGTATTAGGGGACCACTAAGGCCTATTAAAAGAGACTTCAGATACAGTATTAGGGACCACTAAGGTCTATATAAAGGACGTCAGAACAGTATTAGGGACCCTAAGGTCTAATAAAAGAGAATCTTCAGATAGCAGTAGTTAGGGACCACTAGGTCTATATAAAAGAACGTCAGATACAGTATTAGGGACCACTAAGGTCTATATAAAAGAGACTTCAGATACAGTATTAAGGACCACAAGAGTCTATATAAAAGAGACCTTCAGAACAGTATTAGGGGACCACTAAGGTCTATATAAAGAGACTTCAGATACAGTATTAGGGACACTAAGGTCTATAAAGAGACTTCAGATACAGTATTAGAGGACCACTAAGGTCTATTAAAATAACTTCGATACAGTATTAGGGGAACACACTAAGGTACTATAAAAAGAGACTTCAGATACAGTATTAGGGGACCACTAGGTCTATATAAAGAGACTTCAGATACAGTATTAGAGGACCACTAAGGTCTATATAAGATACTTCAGATAGTATTGGGGACCACTACAGGTCTATATAAGAGACTTCAGATACAGTATTAGGGACCACTAAGGTCTATATAAAAGAGACTTCGATACGTATTAGGGACCCTAAGGTCTATATAAAGAGACTTCAGATACAGTATTGGGACCCACTAAGGTCATATATAAAAGAGACTTCAGATACAGTATTAGGGACCACTAAGGTCTAGATAAAAGAGACTTCAGATACAGTATTAGGGACCACTAAGGTCTATATAAAAGAGACTTCAGATACATATTGGGGACCACTAGGTCCTATATAAAAGAACTTCATACAGTATTAGGGGACCACTACAGGTCTATATAAAAAGGACTTCAGATACAGTATTAGGGGACCATAAGCGTACTATATAAAGAACTTCAGACAGTATTGGGACCACTAGGTCTATATAAAGAGACTTCAGATACGTATTAGGGACCACTAAGGTCTATATAAAAGCGACTTCAGATACAGTTTTAGGGCCACTAAGGTCTATATAAAAGAGACTTCAACAGTATTAGGGAACCATCTAAGGTCGTATATTAACCACAAGCAGACTTCAGATACAGTATTAGGAACCACTAAGGTCTAATAAAAGAGACTTCGATACAGTATTAGGGGACACTAGGTAGCTATATAAAGAGACTTAGATACAGTATTAGGGGCCCACTAAGGTCTATATAAAAGAGACTTCAGATACAGTATTGGACCACTAAGGTCCTCATAAAAGGACTCAGTACAGTATAGGACCACTAAGGTCTATATAAAAGGACTAAGTACAGTATTAGGGACCACTAAGGTCTTATAGGACAGATCCAGCCGGGGACAGGTCACCAAAACCGGGGACTGTCCCCGGAAACCAGGGGACGTCCGGTCACCCGGCCTAATGTATGGTGCGGTGTAAAGGGCCGGAGATGGTGGTTTGGCTGTCAACCAACCAGTTTAAAGGAAACCTATTATGCTTTTCTGTACTTTCTGTCATATCTGTAATCTTACAATGTTGGATGTTCATGTTAAAAGTGGCCAAAGCTCCGAATAAAGAGGTAAACGGATTTAAAAGAAATCCCTGTAAGCCGAAAACTTCAGATTTCAAACGCTTTTTTTTCTACTCTTATCTCCACATGGCGTCATACGGAGCCGGGTTACTATATATGGTCGTCTGCTCCATGCAGCATGCTAACAACACTGTAGCTAATTTAGCAGCACTGCTAACATAGCTACATGCTAATGCCAGTGAAAGCTGTAATCTTGGCCACTGATGTTCTTGTTTTATCCCAGATTTTGGATCACATCCTGCTGGAGCATGTCCGGTTGGGTCATATTTGGTATAGAAGCTATATATGCTATATGTTATATTATTTGTTGTGGTGTTTAACCCTTGTGTCGTGCTCCCGGGTCAAAAACAAGACAAACATTTGACATTCTTGTCCCTTTTTCAGACTTTTTTTTTTAACACCACCTTACTAGTTTTACACTACGTTTTGGAATTCATGGTCAGTAACCCTCATTTGCATAGAATTATACCTTATATTTGAGTTAAAAAAGCAGAAATTATGAATTATTTTGACTGATAGTTAAGATCAGAGGAATGAAAGTGATCAGTTGTATTTATAAAGAGCGTTGGAAGGAATCCAATCCATGTTTTTGTGGTAATTTGGCTAAAAAGAAACTCATATTTCAGATATAGACATTTATTAAAGGGGTCAGATTTGACCCGAGGACAACAGGAGGGTTAAGTGTCACCATATACTCCAGCAATGGACTGTACATTCTGTAGGTAGCGACAGCAAAACCCAGATTTGGAGAATCCGGAGATCTGGAAACGCTGACCAATCAGAGCAGACTTGCCTTTTTTGGGGGGTGTCAAAAAGTGAGACATCAAATCATCATCATTGGACACGCCTCCGCATGAGATGAGACCGCATGAGACGGGACGGATGACATGGGACGCTCCAGGCTGCAGCCATATACTCTTGCAAAAAGTGGACCTTTTTACAGTTTTTCCCTCATTTTGAATTTAATTATGAGGTTCAAAAACTTCATTTTGGGGACTTTTTATGCACTTATTTGTGCTGGATTAGCTTGTTGAGCACGCTTTTTGATAATATTTACTAAAATGTCAGATGCTGGCAGATATTTTTATATTTTTACACCTTTTTATAGTCCAAACGCACGCACCCATCAAACATTGTGCATAAATTGTTACACATTCACACAAGTGGTGCTTTTAACCAGATTGGGGGTTTGGGTTAGATCCTTTTTATTTGAGGGGGATTCATGTTGTTGTCATGACACATGAACTGTAACCATAACCATAACTTGTCATGACACTTGCTAAAAGTGTTATGTCATAAATGTTTATGACTTCTTTATAATCTCTATGGCATGTTCATGACAGTGTCATGTCATGTCCCTCTTTTGTAGAGACCTGAGTAAAAATGTAACCGTCACTTGTTTATTACAACAACAAACAACTAGTAACAAAATAAACAGACTTCAACTATGGACCTTTGGCAGCGAGGCGGGGGGGTCCTGGTCCTTTTGAACCCCCCCCGTCTACAGGCCTGAACTACCCATTCATCAATCAATCATTCCATCATTTTAAAACCTCTTCAGTGTCCCCATGTGCAATGAAAGCATCTGTAACAGAAAAACGAGTAAGGTGCTGGCTCTTTAACGACTCCTTCACTTACAGTGGGGGGGGGGGGGTTGTGAAAACACCGATGCGTTTCATAAAGAAATTTCACACTTATTCATTGGAAATCCTGGTCAACAAAGCGCTTTATTATCAAAGTATACATAAGGTTAAGTTAAAAAGGCAAAATAGGGGAATATTTGGACTAATAGGTTTAGGATCGAGGACGTTGATGATCTCTATGGTAAGATGTCGAAGTTGAAGTCCGGATACTGTTTTGAAATCATACAACAAAAAAAATTCAAATGCGTAAGATTAAATAAAACCAACCAAATATTCCATGCAGTATCCTTTATACACCTGAAGACACATGGATCATCCATGTATTTTTTGGGCATTTGTTGAAAGAAATCCATATTTTTTTATGTAAAGCCTATAGAATCGGTCAGTTTGACCCGAGGACGACACATGGTTAGACCGGGTTCCTTCTTCCAAATCCACTAAGTTTTCTCTTACTTGGCATAAAAAAGTTACACCCAGTGAACGTGTAGACGGTTAGACGTGTAGACGGGCGGGTTGGGGGGTGTGTAAACTTACACACTAACACTCTCACTCCGCATGGCCAACCAGTCGTCGTGTTACATCTCTGAGGGTTATGTGTTGTTTCATGTACACTGAGCGCATGAGGCAGCGGTGGCAGTGAAGATATGTTGCTAATGGGAAACATCGTGGCACGTCTCTTGCAGTGGTGCTCCTTGCAGTTTCATCACATCGCAGCAATGATCGACATATATCGTCATGTGGGTGGCGAGAGTATAAAAAAAAAAACAAACAGGGATCCGATCGCCTTAAATTGACGTCAGGAGTCCAAGCGGACAGTGTCATGCACTTCCTGTATGGTTTCAAAAATAAAAAGAGAGTTCCAGTTATCAGAGAGTCAGTGTTGTGTGGGGGGCGGTGGATTTATGTCAGCCATGCCAAGGGGGTAAGGTTGTGTTGCTCACAAGTTTGGGGGGGGGGGGGTCGCGTTATGTCGGATTGAGATATGATCTTCCCAAGGCCACCCGGTCTGCTTGGACTATCGCTGAACGTCTGTCGTGACGTACGGCTTTTCTACTTTTTTATTTAACCTTTATTTAACACAGTAAGTCCTTGAGATTGAATCTCATCCCATCCGAGGGAGACCCCGCCAAGAGGCACACCGCTTACATATAAACCGAAATACCGCAGAGTCCAGAATCACACATAGAGAAAGGATAGGTAACTGTGTCCAGGTGCATCTTTGAGCTACATGGCATTTCAACATGGCATTCAAAATCATTTATGGGGCAGCGATACCTTTAGATGGCGCAAGATTTGCAGTATTCCAGGACCAGGAGCAAAAGTAAGAGAAGGCTTCGTCCACCAGCTCAGATAAAACCCTTGGAGCGCGGGTAAGAGCGCCACTTTTTTTCTGGTGGACCGGAGATGCAAACGGCCAAGTTGGCTTTGAGTAGAATTGAGGCTTAGCACATCGTGATTGGCCCGCCAGAGATTGTTGCCAGGAACATGAAGGACTATACACCCCTAAAACCGGTACGGTGTCCTGAAGGAAAAGGAAAACTGAGCAGAAGTACGATAGGAGTGACGGAGCTAAGCTCCAGTCTGGTCTGGGGTCGTCTCTCCAAAAATCTAAGGCCACAAATGAATGAAGCTCCCCAGGTGGGATGTGGTAGTTTTATATACTCATCTGTATGGTCCGCACAAGGGTCCCAGTGGAACGGGCTGAGTTGAACTGGACACAATATTATTAGGGCTGATTTGGTGAAGGTGTCTAGTGTAACTTGTATGGTATGTACACTATGTATATTTGTGAAACAAGACTAGCTATCTATCTATCTATCTATATCTTCTATCTAGCTATCACTATCGTGTCTTGAGAAAGTTACACACCCATGCTTAAGTTGAATAAAAGAGGAATGAAATCATTGCATCACAAAGAAATTGGTTCCTTAAAAGGTGGATTTTCCTAGTTTTTTAATTTTAAAGGCAGTTAGATCAATTATCCAAAATGTTTTTTATTCCTTTTTAATCAACTTAGCCTGGAGTGTGAACTTTCTCAAGCCGCTTACTGTTGAAATGTACTTTTATCCATCCACCATCCATCCACCCATCATCCTCCATCCATCCTCCCTCACACCCACACATCCAGTCACCCATCCATCCCACCTCCCAACCACCACGCATCCACACAACTCCCTCCAAGCCTCCACCCATCCACCACCCATAATCCACATCCTCCAGCCCCCATCCACCCAACCATCCACCCCATCCATCCATCCACGCCAATCACCCAAACCATCCACATCCCATCATCCACCATCCATCCAAACCATAACCCCACATCATCCATCCACTCCATCCAATCGTCAAACCATCCCCCACACCATCCACCCATCTCATCCATCCAAACCACACCACACCACCAAACCATCCACCCAATCACTCCATCCATCCCAAAACCACCAGCGCACCCACGCCATCAACCTGCATCCACCCAAACCACCATCAACCCAGCCATCCTCCATCCACCAAACCTACAACCACCATCCACCACAAACCACCACCCATACCATCCACCATCCCTTAGTTTCAGATGTTCTTTGGACTCCATACTCTTGTTACCATTGTTTCATTGCAGATTGATTATTTCCGCCGGCCTCGTACAGTTAGTAAACGCAAAACAAACTGTATCCGTGCCACTCCCACCTGTCTTAATTTCCTAACTTTCTCACTGTTGTGTTGAAAAGCAGAAAGCTCCACAGTAGACTTAGACTTGAGACTGAAGTCTAGACTGTGTGGAGCTTCTGCTGTCTAACTCAATAAGATGTTTTGACATTAGTTTCCAGGATTTCCAGAATTTGCTGAGTTTCCGGCCCTTTCCCCTCCTTTGGTCTCTGGTTGATGTTCGAACACCCTGGTGGATATCGGAGGACAATTGTTACCTGGGCCTAGATCTCTGGGGTAAATCCCAAAACTAACACTATGGCCGTGGCTCCCATTCCCGGTCCTTCTCCCCCCACAGCTGATTGGCCATGGCCACCCTGTTATGTGTGGTGCCCTACACTGTCCACAACTCCTCCTGTCTTCAGCGGAGTGTGTAATCGATGCATTGCTGGGTATTACGACTGAGGGAGTGTCGAGCGGGGGGAGAGGCAGTGGTGTGGAGGGAGTGGAGGAGGGAGGGGAAAGGCAGAGAGGTGGTTAGGGTGTAGGAAATATCCGACGATGCCATCATATTTAGTGACAACAACGCCTCAGAAAGTTCTCTGGAAAAAGCGCTTTTCGAGCAGTGCCGGTGTTGAGGTCTCTTCCTGGATTCTTTCCTTTTGGTTGTGATCCTGCACAGACTCACAGAAAATATCTGTACCCTGACCCCGTAATCAGGGGTTACAACTCCTCCCTCACTGCAGGCTACAGTCTACCTTGAGTCGGAGTCCAAGACACGGACTAGCCTAGTCCAAGAGAAGACGAAGTCCAACGCTCATGTGATGTGGCTGTCACGTCTGACAACACATCACAGGGCGTTCACACACACCGGCATGTGCGTGCGGTGTAACCAGGAAGCAGATTGTCTGAACGTACTCGCGTTTTGAAGAATCACGGATGTTTAGAGTGTGCTGGAATACTTTCTCCATTTTTATATTAGTTGTTTGGCCCTCAGACGACGTCCTCATTTTAGTTTTATCCCTAACTTGTTAAGATTTCAGGTTTACCGCTACCCAGAGAATCTGCGGTTAAAACCAGGATGCAGAGTTAATAAAAACACAGAAAATACTTTAGAAAAAAACCCACAATGGTGAAAAAGTACAAGCAGGGATTTCTTATCTTGGAGCGAGGACGAGGTGGAACTGTTACTGAAAGGTCGGAAGCTCCTGACCGATAAGACGACTGGACGAGCGTCCGCGTCTCCAAATGTCTCCGTTGTGTCCGTCACACTACAAAGCAACCCACGAGTTTTGACCCAAATGGGGTCAGCAGGTGTTTTCCAAAAGCAGACAACGTTAAGCGCTAGCTGGTGAACATAATGACCAATAAAAAGCTTTTGTTGTAGACCAAAAAGGCTAAAAGAAGAGGGATACTTACATCTTCGCGGGTCCGAAAACACAATCAGAAGTCAGTGGTGTGAAAGGAATGTGCTCCATGTCTGCTAGATGTTGTAAACTTTTCGTACATTGCCAATAATGTGTACAGTTACTTGTTTCGCACACAAGAGGGCCAAGCAGTCGGTTTTTAGGGGACTCAGGACCCGCAGCAGTGTGACGCGAGGGATAAGCAGTGCAAGATATTGGTATTGAACCAAAAAGTAGTAGGTAGAGTCTGAAAAAAATCCAATTTGTTAATTTTCCCTTTCCAACTGGATTTTCCCTTTAAATCAGTGATCTCCTCAGACTCTCTGCACCTTCTAATCTCCAACTGGCCTGTTGATTACAACTGGCTCCTATATAATATATACATTATTATATATATAGATATATATAATATTGGGATAATCAGACGCATGGACTTCCTCATTCTCATAACGCGAAATGAGCATCCGGTGTGTAGCCTGTGCTTGGTCAGCACATGCAAGCACAGCAGAGCCATGCACACACTCAAAGGTAGAGTGATGAGTGCAGATGTGGGTAAAGAGGGAGATAATGCAAAGAAGTTAATATTTTGAATGTAGGTGCAGGCATATGGCATACTACTGTCCTGCACAATGGGTATCGTTGGACCTGTAGTAGTCCCACTAGCAGGTGAAAGCTATACAGCAGTTGCAAATTCATCTGAAACTGTTAATAAATACATTGTTATATTTACTCTTTTTTTTGTTGTTTGCTTTATACTACCTTTCAGTAATTAGATGCTATTTGCAAATGTCTTTTTCACTGATCGCTTCCCTTATCTTATTTTTTGCCAGCTAATGACCCAATATGCCCACAGGATCATTAAAGTTTCTCTAATCTGAACCTAATCTAACTAGCACCCGCTAGGATAAGTGTATCCACGATAGAAAGGGCTAACCCCACACCCCCACAACACACTCCCGTAAACATGACCACTACTCCAGGGAAACTCTCACGCACGCATCATATGTCTTCAAGATTCTGCTACCTATTTTTTCCCCTTTTGTTCCCCCCCCCCCCCCCCACCTCTACCCTTCCCCCCCCTACATATAGCTAAGAAAACAATGCCCAGTATTCATATCTATTCACTATTTACTACTGTATCACCACATCGACGCTGCTGTATGAGAGCGTTCAGCTCCTCGCAGGGAGGAGGTCTAGGGTGGGATTTGGGTCCCGAAACCAGGGGACTCAAGCGGGAGCGGAGTTCTATGTCCCAGGCGTTAGTGTCCCGGGGCGTGCTACTGAGGAGACTGGTGTTTTTATCTAGTGCACAATTTTTTTTATTCTTACATCGTTTTGGTTGTCTAAAAGCTAACGTCGTTCGCGGACAGTAACTTTATTAACCATATCTCTTTCCTATCTTAACCCTTGCGTGTCTTCAGGACAAAGTTGAAACTCTACATTTGTTGAACTGTTTTAGTTCGTGTTTTGAACTTTTTACTTAAGTTTTTGCCATTTGTCCTTTTTTGACGTTTTCAACACACAGAACACTGCCTATTAATTTAGTTTTACAGTTACTTTTGGATTTGTGTGCAATGAACCTCATTTATCGTTAAATGATACCTAAGGTGTTGAGTTAGAAAGCAAAAATTAAGGAATTATTGAGACTGAAATTAAAGGAAGGATGTTGATGATAATCACAGACGGAATATTAACTTTTACTCAATACTATTCAAAAACACTTCACATTTGTTTCAAATACTATTAAATAGACTAAGACCACAAATTAATGAAGTAGAGATTTTACTGGCAAAGGCTGTGAATCAATCATGTTATTTGGGAATTAAAACAACATTGCTAAACTGAGGACAACATAGACAACTGAGGACAACATGAGAACAACATGAAGAACAACATGAGTGACAACATGAGGATGGCAACATGAGTGACAAATGAGGACAACAATGAGACCAACATGGGGACAACATGGGAAAAAGAGCGACAACATGGGGACAAATGTGGGACAACAACGTGGTACAAATGGGGGCAACATGAGAGACACCATGAGGACAACATATGGCAACGATGAGGACAACGATTGAGGACAACATGAGGCAACATGAAGACAACATTGACAGGGACAACATACACTGGGGCCTGAGGACAACATGGACACATGGGCAACATGAGGGCAACATGAAGGACAACATTAGGCACAACATAGGACAACATGTAGGACCACATGAGGACACAGAGGTACACTAGGACACATGAGGACAACATGAGGTAACATGTTGTCGTAATCGGTAGACGCAGTACTGCTTGTAGTCCTTCTTCCAGACAACGCTAACATCAGTGAAGTGGGAATTCGTAGAATCATCTTGTGTTGTTGTGGTTTTTGATTTTGTTGGGTGGGGGGGGTGGGAGGGGGGGGGGGTTTTGGGGGGGGTGGGGTGGGGAGTTGTGGGGGGGTGGGGGGGGGGGGGTGTGGGGGGGGGGGGGGGGGGGGGGGGGGTAGGTGTGGGGGTGGGGGGTGGGTGGTGGGGGGGGGGGGGGGGGGGGGGTAGGGGGGGGGGGGGGGGGGGGGGGGGGGGGGGGGGGGGGGGGGGGGGGGGGGGGGGGGGGGGGGGGGCTAGGTAGGGGGGGGGGGGGGGGGGGGGGGGGGGGGGGGGGGACGTCTGAGGGTTGAGCGGCGGGGGGGGGGGGGGGGGACAGTTTCGAAAGCCCGTAATGGGGGAGCTGGGGCGTCGGGGGGGGGGGGGGGGGGGAATTGTGTGATACTAAAGGGTGGGGTGGGAGGGCTTCGTAGCGCTATCAACACCACCCTCCGGAAGGCGTGGATCAAAGTAGTAAGAATTGACCATGAGGATCAATGCCGCAGCACACGCAGACAGGGGAGTCTGATCATAGTGGGCCACTCTTCTTCATAACTTTAACAAATGGCCCCGAGGGACCGGGGACATTTCGCCTGTACAGACGGTAGTCACCGAACGAAGGGAATTGAGCTCTGGCGCTCTGACCACTCCTAACCCACCTGCCCACTCCTTTTGTCTCCTGTTCCTGCACCTTCCTCTCTCTCATCCGTTCTGCTCTTTCTGGCCACGTCTGTTCTTGCCCTGCCTAAAAGGAGTGAGTACGATCCGGGTGCTTTTTAAGATGCACATCGGGGGGCCAGTGGCCTCACTCCTTCTCAGCACATGACCTTTGCTGTCTCAACCGCTTAAGTCGGCCGCCACTCCACCTCCACGGCTCATCGTGCCACTGCAGCGGGGTGGAAAAAAGCTAAAGAGTCACCTTAGTCCATACAGCGCCGAGAGCCACGTAAACGAGAACGTGTTTTAATCTCTGGGGCGGACACAGTGTGTGCAAACGCTGCATAAGGATGTATGTAAGGACCCGTTTTCTTTCTCAACAAAATCGGGACTTTCAGCTATAGGCGGTATATTATACCCCCAAAACACGTCATGTTTTTAATTTTTTGCAAAACTTAAATCAAGGAAAGCTTAAGGGATTGAAGCCCCCCCCCCCCACCAACAAACTACCACTACACCCAGAGGGGAATTGTTTCAAGATAAAAGAGAATACTAATATTTCAAGATAAAGAAGTACAAACATTGAGGACAGCTTTTCCCGTTTGACATTGACTGCAGTATAAACGAATAGTCTGCAGTCCTCGGCAGCGATGAAACAGGCTCCAACGTAGTTATTATGATAATTGATCAGTTTATGTTTCAAAAGTGCTCGTTGTTGCCGCTGCAGACTCAATTAATATTCTAAGTGTCTGACATACATATTGAAAGGAGTTTAAGGAGGTGACCTTTTGGAAAGATTAAGATCCTTTTTAAAACATAAAAGCCGCGAATGCGTTGGCTACAAACCACCAGACTCCCATGTAATAATCACGATTTTGCATCGTAAAACACGGCTCTAAAACAGCTCTGAGCACGCTGGACTGCGTGGTGTTGGTGTGTGCGACTATACGGCTATGTTTGGACACGTATTTCCTTTCGTTCGTTCCAATTTTTGTGTCTGTTCAGTCACAGTGAAAACCGGGGACATTTTCCGGGGACAGATCCTCCGGGTGGACAGGTCACCAAAACAGGGGGACTGTCCCCGGAGAAACGCAGGGGACGTCCGGCACCCGGCTAAGTTTTATGGTGCGGGTGTAAACGGGCCGGGAATGTTGTTGGCTGCAACCACCATTAAAGGAAACCTATTATGCTTTTCTGTACTTTCTGTCATATCTGTAATCTACAATGTTGGATGTTCATGTTAAAAGTGGCCAAAGCTCCAATAAAGAGGTAACGTTATTAAAAGAAATCCCTGTAAGCCGAAAACTTCAGATTTCAAACGCTTTTTTTTCCTACTCTTATCTCCACATGGCGTCATAACGGAGCCGGTTACTATATATGTCGTCTGCCCATGCAGCATGCCTAACAACACTGTCCTAATTTAGCCACTGCTAACATAGCTACATGCTAAGCCAGTGAAAGCTGTATCTTGGCCACGTGATGTTCTTGTTTTATCCCGATTTTGATCACTCCTGCTGAGCAGTCCGGTTGGTCATATTTGGTAAGAAGCTATATATGCTATATGTTATATGAGTTGTTGTGGTTTAACCCTTGTGTCGTGCCCCGGGTCCAAAACAAACAAACTTTGACGATCTTTGTCCCTTTTCAGACTTTTTTTTTTACACACCTCCTTACTAGTTTTACACTCCGATTTTGGAATTCCATGGTCAGTAACCCGCATTTGCATAGACTTATACCTGATTTTAGTTAAAAGAAGCAGAAATTATGAATTATTTGACTGATATTAAGATCAAGGAATGAACGTGATCATTTATTATAAGACGTTTGGAAGGAATCCATCCTGTTTTTTTGTGGAATTTGGCTAAAAGAAACTCATTTTCAATAATAGACATTATTAAGGGGGGTCAGATTGACCCGAGGACAACAGGAGGTTAGATGTCCCATGTACTCCGCATGGGCTGTACATTCTGTAGGTAGCGACAGCAACCAGGATTTAGAATCCGGAGATCTGGAACGCTGACCATCAGAGGCAACTTGACCTTTTTTGGGGGTGTGTCAAAAGTGAGACATCAAATCTCATCATTGACCGCCTCCGATGAGATGAGACCCAATACGGGACGATGCATGGGACGGCTCCAGGCTGCAGCCTAATACTCTTGCAAAAAGTGACCTTTTTACAGTTTTTCCCTCATTTTGATTTAATTATGAGGTTCAAAAACTTCATTTTGGGGACTTTTTAATGCACTTATTTGTGCTGATAGCTTGTTTAGCACGCTTTTTGATAATTTGTACTAAAATGTCAGATGCTTGCCAGATATTTTTATATTTTTACACCTTTTTAGTCCCAAACGCAACGTGTGACGCCCACCATGTGTGGTCTATGTATTTTAATTTTGGATGTTTTGCAATAGTAAGTATATGATGTATATTGTTTTATGAGCGCCTCAGTTTTTACGCTGGTGTAAATTTTTTTGTACGTTTTATACCAAAGTTCACCACAAGGGGGCCGTCGCCTCCCAGGGACGGCATATGTGATTCTAAGCCTCTGTCTTCAGTCTGGCAGAACGAGAGAAGGAAACCAACTACATGTTTGCCGTCTCATCTTTTCCTGTTCTTTTTCAGGTTAGTTGCAGATAAAAAACACACATTTGTGGCCGAAATAAGGTCCAACACTTGATAGAATGCTTTTCCGTGTTTGAAACTGGGGAAAGAGTGTAATTATGATTGTTTAGAGAAACACAAAGTACGTGGTCGAATGCTAACCTAAAAGGCCGTAGCTAGTGCACTCCCTGACCTGTCAAGTGGGTAATATTGTCCCGTTTTGAGGCTCCTTTGTTATTTCAAGTATATGTTAATGTTTTCAAGCTAGTGGTTTTGAAAGATGGAAGATGTATTGAGTTAACTGTTATCTGTGTAATATCTCACGCCAGCTGTACCATTTTGTTAACATAATTAACAGCATCTTTGCTAATCTGTTAGCGCCCAACTTGCGTGTTAGGATCTAGTGGCAACGAGTAACGTTGTGTTATCTAGCTTAGTACAGCTTATCAATCTGTAAGCAGCAGACAAGAGAAACTGAGTTTGGAGTTATGTGTGATGACCTAACTTAAAGATGTTCTGTTGAGAGAATTGTGAAATTGAGAATACATTAGAAGACATGTTTTATGTGAAAAATAAAAGTCGGCAGAAGCAGAGAAGAACACACTACATGTGCCGGGTCTCATCATTTTCCTGTTCTTTTCAGAACAACATTTTAATCTGACCACAGGCCTCACGCCCGGGGCCTGTTACACACGCACACCATCAAACATTGTGCATAATTGTTACACATTCACACAGTGCTTTTAACCAGTTGGGGGTTTGGGTTAGATCCTTTTATTTGAGGGATTCATGTTGTAGTATGACACATGAACTGTAACCATAACCAACTTGTCATGACACTTGCTAAAAGTGTTTGTCTAAATGTTTAGAACTTCTTTAGTAATCTCTATGGCGTTCATGACAGTGTCATGTCATTTCCCTCTTTTTGTAGAGACCTGAGTAAAAATGTAACCGTCACTTGTTTTATTACAACAACAAACAACTAGTAACAAATAAACAGACTTCAACTATGGACCCTTTGGCAGCAGGCGGGGGGTCCTGGTCCTTTTGAACCCCCCCCCGTCCTACAGCCTGACATACCCATCTCAATCAATCATTCCTCATTAAAACCTCTTCAGTGTCCCCATGTGCATGAAAGCATCTGTAACAAAAAAACGAGGTAAGGTGCTGCTCTTTAACGACTCCTTCCACTTACAGTGGGGGGGGGGGGGGCGACCCTGGCTCCTGAACCCTTACTGACCTAAAGATGCAGTGACACAAAAAGCTCAAAGATATTAATATTGATTTTTGTTTCTAATCCTATATAAATTGCCTGAACTCCCAACGGTAGTTTTCACACTCAGTAAAAGACGGGGGGGGGGGGGTAAGAAGTCTGGATTGGCGTTACCCTCTATTTCATGTAGGGGGGAGGTGCCGGCGTAGGGGTGATGGGCAGGGGGGGGGGTGTTGCGATCCGATACGTTCTTGGCTCCAGCCTTGACCTGGCTCGCACCATTACTCCCTGCTGCTGATGACACTGATCCCTCTCTAATCTTTCTTCTCCTGGAGCGGACCATGGCAGTGCCTTCTTCTCCGCCGCTGCCCATTGTATTCTCCTCCCTTCCTCCCCCCCCCCATGTAATTTACACACCCGTCCCTCCTTGCCCGATCTACCTTCTTCTTTTTACTACCCCATCCTGATCCCTCGCTCCATCTCTCTTCCCGGGCACGGAAGGAACACTTTGAAGCTCTCTCTCCTAAAAACAAGAATAAATCCCTCTTTTAAATGTTCTCTCTTTGTCCTTTGCACACACTCAGCACAAAGACCCTTAACAAGTCATTCACAACGAGTGCCTCGGCCGGGGCGGTCGGTCCGAATTAAGAAGTTGGCCACTGGTGATCAATAATGTAAATAAACAGTAAGCATTAATTCACCGAGAGAGGCGGAGACGGAAGCAGATTGCTTCCTCGTGGCAACGCTCACAGAACGAAATACAGGACAGCTTGGCCAAAAGAGAGCAGAGTGACTGTTCAACTACATGGGTGTGTGTGTGTGGTGTTGTTGGTGTGTTGTGTGTGTGTGTGTGTGTTTGTGTGTGTGTGTGTGGGGGTGGTCTTGTGTGTGTGGGTGTGTCTGTTTAACTCCATGTGGTTATGATTTTAGAAAATCACAAAGTAGCACGCACTCAATCCCACAAAGATGTCCAGACTTATGTTGTAGATTTGTCTGTCATGAGAGCACACCACACACACACACACACACACACACACCACACACACCACACACACACACACCACACACAAACACACACACACCACACCGCTGTATATACAGCTTTCATGCTACATGCCGCCCAAAGTGGTTGACAGAACAGAATTAGACTTTTCTAGTCGTAACGACTACCTTAAGCGCTTTTACTGGACCTTCACACACATTCACCACCTTTCCACAACACATGTACAAGGTGCCACCTGCTCATCAGATACACTCTGATGGCACAGCAGTGGGGGCAACTCAGGGTTCATTGGGTTTCTCAAGGCACATCGACAGGGGACTGGAGGGCCAGGGATCAAACTACTACCAACCTTCTGATTGACAGGCGACCGCTGAGAACACCGCCGCCCCAAAACATGAAAACTAAACGGGTAACAACAAAAAATGTATACAAAAGTCAATGCCTAACTCTAAATTATACAGCCAGATCAAAAGATAGGTCTTATATTTACTCAGACACACACACACACACACACACAACACACACACACACACACACACACACACACACACACACACACACACACACAACCCACACACACCCCTGCAGGGGGCAGCAGTGACCAGTCTCCCAGCTCCTCGGTGCATCTGCATTACCTTTTTAATCCCCTCCACATGCCAACAGACAAACAAACACTCCTCTGGGGATGCGGGCCAATAAAATGATCTTATTAACCTCCCCCCCCCACACACACACACACACACACACACACACACACACACACACACACACACACACACACACACACACACACACACACACACACCCTGGCTCACTTAAGTAAAAGTACTAACGCCCACACGAGATACTCTGTGTGTTTACTGGTCCATCATCTCACTGGCCTGGAGGCCGTTACGTGGTCAGCTAGAAATAACTATTAACTAAAGTAACTAGTAACTAAAGTAACTAGTAACTAAGCTGTAACAGATGAAGGTATTGGAGTAACTAAGAGTAACTAGTAACTAAAGCTGTAACATGAATGTAGTGGAGTCACAAGTACTAGTAACTCAAGCTGTCAGATGAATGTAGTGGAGTAACTAAAGTACTAGTAACTAGAGTAACTAGTAACTAAAGCTGTAACAATGAATGTAGTGGAGTACTAAAGTAACTGATACTAGAGTAACTAGTAACTAAAGCTGCAGATGAATGTAGTGGGTAACTAAAGTAACTAGTAACTAGAGTAACTAGTAACTAAAGCTGTCAGATGAATGTATGGTAACTAAAGTAACTGTAACTAGAGTACTATACTAAAGCTGTCAGATGTAATGGAGTAACTAAATATACTGAGTAACGTATCAGTACAAACTAGGTAACTAAAGCTGTCTGATGAATGTAGTGGAGTAACTAAAGTAACTAGTAACTACAGTACTAGTAACTAAAGCTGTCTGATGAATGTAGTGGAGTAACTAAAGACTAGTCTAAAGTAACTAGTAACTAAAGCTGTAACAGATGAATGTATGGATTAAACTACGTACTAGTAACTAAAGCGGTCAGATGAATGAGTGGAGTAACTAAAGTAACTAGTAACTGAGTAGACTAGTAACTACAAGCTGTCAGATAATGTAGTGGAGTAACTAAAGTAACTAGTAACTAAAGAACTAGTAACTAAAGTAACTAGTAACTAAAGCTGTCTGATGATGTAGTGGAGTACTAAAGTAGCTAGTACTAAAGTAAACTAGTACTAAGCTGTAACAGATGATAGTGGAGTAACTAAAGTACTATAACTAAAGCTGTCAGATGAATAGTGGTAACTAAATTAACTTAGTAACTAGAGTAATAACTAGTAACTACTAACGCTGTCAGATGAATGAGTGGAGTAACTAAAGTACTAGTAACTACAGAGTAACTAGTAACTAAAGCTGTCAGACGAATGTAGTTGAGTAACTAAGTAACTAGTAACTAGAGTAACTAGTACCTAAAGCTGTCAGACGAATGTGGGAGTAACTAAAGTAACTAGTAACTAGAGTAACTAGTAACTAAAGTCGTGCAGATGAATTAGGGAGACCTAAAGTACTAGTAACTAGAGAACTAGTAACTAAGCTGCCAGAACGAATGTAGTGGAGTAACGTAAAGTAACTAGTAACTAAGTAACTGTAACTAAAGCTGTCAGACTAATGTAGTGGAG
>NW_022605582.1:646768-647660 GCF_008692095.1 Etheostoma spectabile | reverse complement strand
TAACTAAAGTAACTAGTAACTACAGTAACTAGTAACTAAAGCTGTCTGATGAATGTAGCGGAGTAGAAGAAAAGAAGCAAGTGGCACGAAAATAAAAAGACTCAAGTAAAGTACAAGTACCTCGACATATGTACTTAAGTACAGTACTTGAGTAAATGTACTTAGTTACAATCCACCACTGCAACTTTAAAAAAAAAAAAATTAATTTCATAATATAATGATTATTTCTTTTTTTTAATTTATTTTTAATTGTCATCACGATCTCAACTGGCTTAATGAGCACATCGCAAATAACAACCACAGATTTGTTGTGTTATGTAAAATAAAATATCCAAATAAAAAATTAATTTTTTTAGCGGTGCCTTTTATGTTAAATTCAATGTTCAATTTTGTTCAATAAAAGAATGTTTATAATGCTTTCTTGTCATTTGTTTAGAATTTAACAAGCAGTTTCTTGTCTTTTAGCAGAATACTGACAGCAGAAGTTAGTGCACTGTAATATCCGTTTATTATTATTCATTATTTATCGCAGGTTATGTATCGTTATCGCGATATTCAACAACGTTATCGCATATTTTCCTCATATAGTGCAACGCTGGTGTCTTTTGGTCTTCCAAAATGTCCGTCCCAGTCTCTCAAAGTCCAAGCTGGTGTCTTTAAATGTCTTGTTGTGTCAGTCCAAAACCCAAAGACAACCAGTTTAACCCTCGTGTTGTCCTCCCGGGTCAAAAACGGACGATATTTGACATTTTTGTCCCTTTTTCAGACTTTTTTTTAGTTTTCATTACCACCACCTTACTAGTTTTACACAGCTTTATGGAATTCATGCTCAATAACCCTCATTTATATAGAATTAACACCTAATATTTGAGTTAAAAAAGCAGAAATTATG
>NW_022605582.1:646562-646758 GCF_008692095.1 Etheostoma spectabile | reverse complement strand
ACTAATAGTTGAGATCAGAGGAATGAAAGTGATCACGCCAAAAAACTTTGGGTTCCACTTAACTTGAGTTGGGTTTGGGAACCGGAGGGCCGCTGGTTCAAGTCCCCGTACGGACCAAAGTTTGGTGGCGGACTGGCCAAGGTGCTCTTGAGCAAGGCACCAAACCCCCCAACTGCTCGCAGTTTCCATGAGCAGC
>NW_022605582.1:638114-646539 GCF_008692095.1 Etheostoma spectabile | reverse complement strand
ACACACACACACACACACACACACACACACTCTGACATCTCTCCATTGAGTGCATGTATAGGTACTGAGCATGTGTGTGTAATTCAGGCCTATGTGTAATAACAACAGTGTAAAAATTGTAATTTAATACATTTTAATAAAGCATACATTAATAAAGCATACATTAATAAAGTTTACATTAATAAAGTATACATTATTAACTTGTATCTACATAAGATCCATGACACCGTCATGACACATGAACCCTAACTTGTTGTGACAAAACCAAATGACACTTACTAAAAGAAGTGTTATGCCATTGAGGTTTCTGACTTGTTTCTAAGGTTTATGACACGTTTCATGACAGTTACACCTTAAGTGTAACCAAACCTTCTTTTGCAAACCAGCGTGACAGTCAGTCGGTTTGGAAAACCAACACCAATGAGAACTGAGAGCTGATAAGAACCCAAAATTTAAAAGGAAGAATCCGAATTGTTCAAATCAAAATGTCAATGTCCAGCCACAGTTGAGACATGACACGTTTGTTTGCTGGGACTTTAAAAAAAAAAAAATAATAATAATACAAGGAGATGTGTATTTAAGCCATTGTGCACACACACACACACACACACACACACACACACACACACACACACACGTCCTGTTTTATTCACAGCGTCTCAGAGTCTCAGTGAGCTCATTAGAGGCGGCGTCCTGACCAGCGCCAAGGTGATGGAGGAATAAGAGAAGGCCGTTGTCATGGCGAGACACCGGCCGCGCACCGTCATCCATCACCGATTGTTTAAAGTTCAAATCCCGGTGTTTACCCGTCGATGAGATATCGGAACAAATGACCCTGAGGTTTGTCAAACAGTGAAACTAATTAGCGTGTTGACGTGTATGTGCACGGCGCGGGTCACTGGTGGTCCCATGCGAGGGTTTGTTTTGATCGTTCGTCAGGATCCAGTCTCGCGTCGCCAGACCCTGCTCCTCACGCTGCGGAGCAGACTCGGCAAAATAGCCTCTGGAAGGAACTCGTTTTGGTGGAACATGTGTACGTTCAACACTAACACCTTGCAAGGGGTTCCAGTCCAGTCTAGGATACAACTTAAAGTACCGCAGATGGTTTTTAAAAGGTCTTCACACCCGGGCCCCCAGCTACTTAGCCGGTGCCATTCATCCCCATGTAGCCCCCAGGACCCTTCAGATCCTCCAGCCAAGGTCTCCTCCATGTCCCACAGAGGTCCCGGCTTAAGCAAAAGGGGGGGCGGAGCCTTTTCTGTTCCTGGCCCTCAGCTGTGGAACCACCTGCCTCCTGACATCAGAAATGCCCCTAAAACAAATTACTAAAAAACAGGCTCAAAACTCAACTATTTACATTAGTAAATAAAAAACAGGTGTTTTTATTGTCTTTTCCTGTTACGTCTATAAATAAGTGTTTGTCCCTTGATCGTCTTAGCTTAAATCACTGATCTGTGGGTGAATTTATTTCATTTCATTGTTAATATTCTGTGGCTAAGTGCAATGAACAGCACGTTAATCAGTGCAAGCTGTGTTCAAATGTGCTATAAAAATGAACTTTACATACACAATAAAAGTTAGTTTTGCGAGCAACCAGAAAACTCAGATTGGACAGATAGTCTAGCTAGCTGTCTGGATTTACCCTGCAGAGACTGGGACAGGTAACCCATAGTCCTCAGTTGGACAGATAGTCTAGCTAGCTGTCTGGATTTCCCTGCAGAGACCTGAGGACCAGGTAACCATAGTCCTAACATATATATATATATTATAATATGATATATATATATATATATATATATAGATATATATTAACATTGAACTAATTGTGGCCAAAAGGCAGAAAATGGAATCATTTTCTGCGTTTCAAATACGGAGACTTCCTGCTCTTTCCTCTTTTATCATATTAAAGTGAATATCTTTGGGTTTTGGACTGACAAAACAAGATATTTAAAGACATCAGCCTGGACTTTGAGGAACATGGAGGGACCGTGCTACGTCTTCCTCGCCACTGTCGCATTAAATGCTTGCTCCTGGGGGAACTACTAGAACTGTTGGGTCCTTGTATATTATAGAGTGGTCTAGACCTAGACCTACTCTATCTGTAAATTATAGTGTGGTCTAGACCTGCTCTATCTGTAAAGTGTCTCCAGATTACTCTTGTCATGAATTTATGATATGAATCGAATCACATCAGCCGCAGGCAGGTCCGCCATGGAGGGATAATTCGGTGTTACCTGCTTCTGTTCTCCGTACCTGAGCTGTTGTTATTCCTCGGTTATGCAACATGTGCGGATGTGATCGTTGCATCGAAGCCCCAGGAAACATTACATGGCAGGAAAGCCAGAGATTATTCAGGCCACCGCTCGAAACACTTCTCAGCACCAGAAATAGACGGAGTGGGAGGGGAGAGTCTGGTATTTCTGAGAGAGTCCCGGTGATCCTGATCACAGACTGTACCAGCACTGTCCTTAACCCTTGTGTTGTCTTCCCGTCAACCTTGAATTTTTATTGTTATTTATTAATGCTTTTTGCCCCCACATTTGTCACTTTTTCAATGTTTTTTGTTGTTTTTTCCAAAGTTTTTGATATTTTCAATGTGGACATTTTCAGCGCTTATTTCGACGGCCCATTTTTCGAGAGAAAACAATGAACTGAAAACGGGACAACATGAGGGTTAAGTCCAAATGTTGAGGTACTTGTACTTTACTTGAGTCTTTTCAAGCCACTTTCTACTATGGTACATTTCAGAGAGAAATGTTGTACTTTTTACTCCACTTCATGTAATATCCTTGTGATTTCCTGTTGAAATGTTGTGTTTCCTGACGTCACTAAGGTACGCAGCCATGTCAACAGGAAGTGGCCTTTACGAGTAGCTCGGCATCGTCTGTTTATTCCTAGAACAGTGAATATCACACGGTGCCAGAACAGACCAGTGTTTCACATCGACCTGACGACGGAAGATGGAAGACACCGGTGTCCCCTCGCCACGGACGGACCGGGATTCATTCGATCTGCCCGACGCATGGAAGATATCCCGCCAACGTGTGGAGCTAATGTTCTCCGGACCGCTACGCAGCAAACGGCAGGAAGGAAAGCGCCGCTATCTACTCATGCTGCAGCAGCCCAAGATGAACCCAGGTTACCTTGGCAGGGTGGCCTGAGTCAAAGAAACAAACGCCCATCTGCTATCACGGACCACTGGAATCATCGGGATGAGATCCCCACGATGCACGGCATCCTGCTAAAATGAGCTGAAATGCTCGCATGCATACACGCAGGACATTGAGGGATGGAGAAGTATGGAGAAGCATGGGGAAACAAATAAAGGTGTAAAATAGGATCCTGCAACATCTGCCTCCGCCCCAAAGGGAGCCAAAGGCCTTGGCAGGTAACAGCCACAGACTTAATCACATGGACTAACACTGACTACATGCTGGCAGTTGACTATTACGGCAGATATTGTTTTCAGTTTAACAATTTTTATTGATTTCCCTTAAACAATGTAGCATATTCAACAGCACATAATGGACCAAATATGTACAAATATATTATATAATATGGCTGTGTTGTGCAGAAATTAACCAACATGAAAAGGTACCGCACACCTCACCCCCCCCCCCCCCCCCCCCCCCCCCCCCCCCCCCCCCCCCCACCCACCCATCCATCCATCCCAGTTTGTCCCTTCAAGTCCAGATCTTCACAAGAATAATTGTCCATTGGAGTAGTTGTCCAACTAATTCGTTAATTAATTTGCTCATGTTTTATCCAAGCCTTGTTTGCCTGTCCATATTTATCTAGCCCAGCGGATGTCTTGTATGAATGTCTTTGTCCTTATGTAACTGTATTGTTGTTTTTAGTTGTCTAAATGTGTCTTTCCATATCAATGTCTTGTATTAATGTCTGTCCTGACGTGCTGGACCATGTTTTATGTTTCTGCAGAACAGGAACCTGCTGAAAACCAGTTTTTAAACTGAGTCAGGGCCGTTTATTTATTGTAATGTAATGTAATCGTTACTTTTTCTAACTTTCCTGTATAATAAATAAATGAAATGAAATGAAACGAGGGATTGGAGAAGGGGCATCCACAATTTAGCACCAAGTTTCCAAATAAGTGGATACCAGTACAGAAAAGAATGGATTACAGCAGATATTTGGAGACAATAGACGAACATCGGGTTGAAGAGGAACTAAAGTTCTGTAAGAGGAAATATCTGATAACGTTACACTTCAGTTAAGGTTTACCCAATGGTAAGGGTGTGACGAGATCTCGTTTTACGAGATCTCGCAAGATTAAAACGTGCGGATTTCTAGTCGATGGTGAAAAATTTGTCTCGTGTGAGGCGATGTTGTGTGTCAAGCGTGAGGAGCGTTTGAAATACTATTGACGATCCCCCTGCACTTTTAAATCGTTGTGTTAGGGTTAGAGCGTTAGATTTCTCGTGTGAAATTGTACTTTAGTGCTATAATGCACTAAAATAGTAAAAAAAAAGAAGTTAAATCAAATTCATCATATTATGTTGTTTCAAATGCACTCTTTGGCGTTTTGTGAAGTTTCAGTGATAAAAAACTCTTTTCCATCATAATTTCATCCGGGATTTCTTTAATTAAAAAAAAATCTCGTCTCGTCTCGTTCGCGTGAACCAATCTCGTGATGTGTCTCGTCTCGTGGAGTAAGCGTCTCGTCACACCCCTACCCAATGGTTTACATTAAATGTTTCCTTTAGACAACATAGGTCACACATGCATACGTATGGCAGTTACTCTGTGTATGTAACTGTGTTCATCCATCTGACAGCTTTAGTTACCAGTTACTTTACACATTAACATACCTGCACACGTGGTTTATAAAATACAATGTTTTACTAGAAATTAAACTACCCCACAACAGCTGAAATTGATCAGCCAACTAAACACTTGATTGACAGCACCGTTTGGATCGTTTCCCGTTTTTAAAATGTGAGGATTTGTTCCACCGACCCGAAGTTAATTGAAGTCCCGCCCACACACCCCCTCAACCAATCACAGCTGTCAAAGACGCTTCACTATGTTTTTTTATAGATTCAAATAATAAAATAAAACAACAAGTTGTGTGTACTGATTTTTTAGATTGGCCCTTGCCCATCCGCTAACATGGAGGGGTCTTTATGACCTATTCTTTCGTAATTAGGGTTTACCTGATCGTTTACTGTCTAATTAATACCCCATTATTTCTGTTCTATAATTTTGGTCTAATTTAATACAAAGTACGGGCCATTAGGTCTTATTAATGTACCGTTGTAGTTTTCCTGTTTCCATGCATTTCAGGGTTAAAACTGACATTACATCAGATTCATTCACAGTAAACCTAAACTAAAATGTGTATAAACATTTCTTTTTTGTGATCAAATTCTTAAAAAAAAGTAAAATTACAAAGAATGCACTGAGACATGGAACGCGTCCCAGAGTCAAAAAACACAGAGAGGAAAGCAGTGAGGGAGGAAGATAAAATAACACACACTGAAACAGACAGACACACACAGACACACACACAGACACACACACACACACACACACACCAACACACACAAGACAAGGGACCAATCACATGCGCAGGACCTCAAAGAGTCAGTGATGCCGCGCCAAGTGTCCCGTATCCAGGGTCCGTCGACTGTTCCATGTACACAACATCCAAGAAGGAAAGGGTCCGCGTCAAGAAAGAAGTGTCATGAGGGGGCTCCCAACCGGTCGCTATCATCCTCTTAGCAGCTGTGAGTCCAGCAAACACTGCACGTTGTTGAGCTTTAGAGAGCTGGACCGGTGCCAGGTCAGGGTCTAAACATTTCTGTTGTCTGGATGCTCTCAGTCCTGCAGAGAAGCATCTATCGGCTCCTAGTCTCCAAGTCTCCTGGTCTCCTGGTCTCCTAGTCTCCTGGTCTCCTGGTCTCCTAGTCTCCTAGTCTCCTGGTCTCCTGGTCTCAGGAGACTCAAGAGACTCAAGAGACCGCTAAGCCACAGCGTGTGTGCCTATTAGAGCAAAGGTCTAGCTGGATCCAAAATGAATTTCAAACCTCCGTACGATTTCTTTAAACCCTCAGCAATGCCCCCCCACCCCCCCACCCCCGGGCAGACAGGTGGACGGCACGCGCTGGGGCAGAATGGTAGTTTGGGGGGGGGTGCAGTATTGATTCAATGTCTACTGTACTGGGAGAGGGAGAGAGAGAGGAGGCCAACGGCCTTTCTTACCAGGCTAACTCTGGACCAATCTCATCACACATTCTCTCAGGGGACGTGCATTTTCTTTTTTTTTTTACCCCCGCCCCCCCCCCCACACACTTTTTTTTCTCCCACTCTCTGTGTTTATTCATTCTTTCTTTCATTTTTATTCTGTTACAAGGGCACATCCAAAAAAAAACAAAAAAAAAACAAAAAAGTCGACAAAGGTTGTCCTCCACCGTCACAGAGGTTGAGGAGGGGGGGGGTGGAGCACGATGCTCTCTCCGAATGACAGGCCGAGAGCCGAGATAGTCCCACTAATGCAGCTGATAAGAAAGTGGGCCACGTACACCTTTGGTCGCACGTGACGGAATTCAACGGTAGGAACGCGTTGTGTGAGATGGGGGGTGGGGGATGGGAGGGTGGCGGGGGGGGGACGATGCTAGCTTCCGCCGTTAAAGATGAAGTCCAAAGTCTGGGACGGGGAGGATGAAGAATAAAGGGCGAGATAAGCAAAGAAGATGTTAGTTGCCATAGCGAGAGAGAGAGATAGAGAGAGGAGAGAGATGGGGGAGGGAGGGGGAGGGAGGATAAAAGAGAGATAAAGAGAGCAATTGAGGGGACGGAAGTGCAGGAGAGTGGTGTGTGTTACGTCTCACTGTAGGGCTGTTGCATAGAGAAAGAAATTAGGATCACCATTATTTTTGGTCAATAAAAAAAAAAAAAAAAAATTTAAGATTATAACATTCACAAAAATGTAACACGTATGCAAAATAACGCACAGTCGGATCTCACTGTAAAGCTTAATTACAATCGGCCAGGCTGTAGTTCGTTCATTTTTTAGGCCATTTTACGCCTTTATCTTCACAGAACTGATGAAGATATGAAAGAGGAGAGGGGGGGGTGGGGGGGTGGGGGGGGGATGACCTGCAGCAAAGGGCCGCATGTCGGAGTCAAACCCGCGTCCGCTGCTTCAAGGAGTAAACGTCTACGTACGGCATGCGCGCCTGGCCACCGGGTTTTACCTTGAACACCAGATCTGAGATAAGCCAAGTAGACAGGGAGCAGCTGCAGTTATTACTTGAAATATTAAATCACATTGTTTTTTGAACATGAACATTTTATGCTCATGTCTTCATCACTTTACACACAAGGGACGTATGTATGTCCTCTAAAGTTAAAAGAGGGATTTTTCTTTAATCAGACACTATGTAGAAAATAGGAATGCATGAAATTCACAACATTACATGCACGAGACTGATTAATTAATTAATATTGCTCTAGACTGCGAAAAAAGAAAAGTTCCCCTTGCATTTAGTACACAGAAAATAATTTTTTACCACAAAACCACAGTGGCATCATGTGAAAAAGGGTTAAAATTCTGAAAATGAATGAATATTTGGTAGCTATGATGAGGACTGACATGGGCTAAAAGACTTAGCTCAGTAAAAGTGGAGGATAAAGTGATATATCACATATTTGGATGACACTTTATTCAGGCGGACATTCTTATGGAGCTTTTTCAAATGAATTCCCTATTCAGCGAACAGGTTTTTTTGGTCTCAATATGTAAATAACACTGGTTTAATTTGACAGCCAGGCCAAGCGCTATCTTCCTAAATCCTTATGATTTCATCTCTTTGACTTTGCAAAACATTTGAAAACCCGTGTTGGCGATTAGTCTGTCTGATTTATATCAATTCACACTATCATCACTGGGAATAAACTGCACGTACGCAACCATGGCAGCGCTGCATGCTAACACACATCAGGTTTTTACTTTGCCACCAAAGGCAGCGTCTATTTCCTGAATCCTTATGATTTCATTCTTTGCTAGTTCAAAAACTTGAAAACCCCGTGTTGGGAGATAGGCTGTCTGATGTTATCAATCAATTCCACTCATCACTGGAAAGTAAATTTCACGTACGCAACATGCGCAGCGCTGCAATGCTAACACACATCAGCTGACATAAATTCTCACGGGAATAATTGGACCCCTGAACAATTATTACAATGATGCTCTCTCTTCTCTTTCTCCTCGACCCACCCCCCCCCCCCCCCCTTCCCCATCTCTTTAAAGCGACGGTGTTGCGATCTCGGCGAAAAAGACACCTCGCAACAAATGACAGGGTCTCCACTCCGTCTCCGGAGGGAGACTCGGGGTCGCCATTTGGTTTTCAGTTATTTGGACAACCCCTATTTTTAAAGGAGCTCTCCTCTCAATCCACCCCCA
>NW_022605582.1:633801-638089 GCF_008692095.1 Etheostoma spectabile | reverse complement strand
CCCCCCCCCCCCCCCCCCCCCCCTCCTCTCTGTCTGTGCCCCCATTTATTTGGAGTGGGGTGCAGCGATGTGTTTCAGTCACAGCTCTCTGCCTCAGAAGACATGAGGACGAGAGCGGGGACGGGGATGAAGAGAGACACTTCCTTACCTAGATAAATAGACTCCTCCCATCCCTCTCTTCCCTGGTCTCTCCATCTCTTTGTAGATCTTTGTAAGACCTGAGAGGTTCTGACACAGCCCAGACTGGGTCCGGCTTGGCTTCTGGTAAAGTCTGACTACACTACAGATGCATTCTGGGATAGGGGAAAGAGGGCGATGGTGGCTCGGCTAAATAGTCTCAGGAAGGAACTCGTTTTGGTGGAACAAAACGGTCCCAAAACTTCCCCGTTAGAGAGGATATGCCGTATTTTTTACCACATATTTTTGGTAAATCTTTACACTCATTCACCAAAAGAACCGTGCATGCCGGCCTTGTTGCACCATCTAAATTTTCAGCGTGTAGACTATATAAAAGAGACGTCAGATACAGTATTAGGGACCACTAAGGTCTATATAAAAGAGACTTCAGATACAGTATTAGGGACCACTAAGGTCTATATAAAAGAGACTTCAGATACAGTATTAGGGGACCACTAAGTCTATATAAAGAGACTCAGATACCAGTATTAGGACCACTAAGGTCTATATAAAAGAACTTCAGATACAGTATTAGAGGACCACTAAGTCTATATACAAAACCTTCAGATCCGTATTAGGGACCACTAAGTCTATAAAGAGACTTCAGTACAGTATTAGGGACCACTAAGGTCTATATAAGAGACTTCAGATACATAATTGAGGACCACTAGGTCTATATGATACTTCAGATACAGTATTAGGGACCACTAGTCTATATAAAAGAGACTTCAGATACAGTATTAGGACCACTAGGTCTATTAAAAAACTTCAGATACAGTATTAGGGGACCACTAGGTCTATATAAAAGAGACTTCAGATACAGTATTAGGGACCCTAGGTCTATATAAAAGAACTTCAATACAGTATTAGGGACCACTAGTCTATAAAATACTTCAGATACAGTATTAGGGACCACTAAGGCCTATATAAAAGAGACTTCAGATACAGTATTAGGACCCCTAGGTCTATATAAAGAAGACTTCAGATACAGTATTAGGGACCACTAAGGTCTATATAAAAGAGACTCAGATACAGTATTAGGGCCCACTAAGGTCTATAAAAAGAGACTTCAGATACAGTATTAGGGGACCACAAGGTCTATATAAAAGAGACTTCAGATACAGTATTAGGACCACTAAGGTCTATATAAAGAGACTTCAGATACAGTATTAGGACCACTAAGGTCTAATAAAGAGACTTCAGACAGTATTAGGGACCACTATTCTATATAAAGAGACTTCAGATACAGTATTAGAGGACCACTAAGGTCTTATAGACGATACGCAGATACAGTATTAGGGGACCACTAAGGCTATATAAAAGAGACTTCAGATACATTTGGGGACCACTGGTCTATAAAGAGACTTCAGTACAGTATTGAGGACCTACTCTATAAAGATACTTCAATACAGTATTGGGGACCACTAAGTCTATATAAAGAGACTTCAGATACAGTATTAGGGACCACTAAGGTCTATACAAAGTACTCAGATACCAGTATGTAGGGACCACTAAGGTCTATATAAAGAGACTTCAGATACATTATTAGGGACCACTAAGGTCTATATAAAAGAGACTTCAATACATTATATATAGGGACCACTAGGTCATAAAAAGAGACTCAGATACATATTAGGGACCACTAAGGTCTATATAAAAGAGACTTCAGATACAGTATTAGGGACCACTAAGTCTTAATAAAAGAGACTTCAGATACAGTATAGGGACCACTACGTCTATATAAAGAGACTTCAGATACAGTATAGGGACCACTAAGGTCTATATAAAGAGACTTCAGATACAGTATTATGGGACCACTAAGGTCTATATAAAGAGACTTCAGATACGGTATTAGGGACCACTAAGGTCTATATAAAGAGACTCAGATACAGTTTATTGGGACCACTAAGGTCTATATAAAGACTTCAATACAGTTTAGGGACCACTAGGTCTATTAAAAGACTTCAGATACGTATTAGGGACCACTAGGTCTATATAAAAGACTTCAGATACAGTATTGGGACCACTAGGTCTATATAAAAGAGACTTCAGATACAGTATTAGACCACTAAGGCTATCTAAAAGAGACTTCAGATACAGTATTAGGGACCACTAAGGTCTATATAAGAGAACTTCAGATACAGTATTAGGGACCACTAAGGTCTATATAAAAAGACTTCAGATACAGTATTGAGGACCACTAGGTCTATATAAAGAGACTTCAGATACAGTATTAGGGACCAAGGTCTATATAAAAAGACTTCGATACAGTATTAGGGACCACTAAGGTCTATATAGAGACTTCAGATACAGTATTAGGGACCACTAAGGTCTATTAAAGAGACTTCAGATACAGTATTAGGACCACTAAGGTCTATAAAAGGACTTCAGATACGTATTAGGGACCACTAAGGTCTATAAAGAGACTTCAATACAGTATTAGGGACCACTAAGCTATATAAAAGAGACTTCAGTACAGTATTAGGGACCACTAAGGTCATAATAAAGAGACTTCAGATACAGTATTAGGGACCATAAGTCTATATAAAGAGACTTCAGATACAGTATTAGGGACCACTAAGGTCTAAATAAAAGAGACTTCAGATACAGATTAGGGACCACTAGGTCTATATAAGAGACTTCGATACAGATTAGGGACCACTAGTCTACTATAAAAGAGACTTCAGATACAGTATTAGGGACCATAAGGTCTATATAAAAGAGACTTCAGATACAGTATTAGGGACCATAAGGTCTATATAAAAGCATCCATGTCATGGGACCTTTAAGAACGGCAACACACAGAAAGTGGACATGTCCTTCTCTATCCTGGAAATGTACTTCCTTTGACTACCATAATCATCACAAAGCTAAAAAACACAGCTTCATCTGGGAGCCAATCGCAGCAATAAACTCATTTCTTCCATTTCCCTCTTGCTCCACGCTCATTATTTACTTTGCAGGAAGTGTCTCCATCCTGCTGGAGGTCATGCCATTATACCAATAAATTTAGAATATGTTGATCATCATTCCCATGAATATGCAACGCAGGTCATATTATTCAATCTAACCATTGCCTTAATTGTAGTGTAATCAATGCCAAATTGACGTTCTCTTTTTTCGTGCGAGTGCATGAAGAAAAGCGTCTGAATGGGTTGGAAAATGTGAGAGATTGAATCTGCAAGTGAAACCCAGCGATGCCCCGTTGCACATTCCCAGCCAACGCTTGCTCGTCAGGTCCCTAAAGTGAGCTACCAAAGTATCTCAAACACACTGATTTGTATATTCCTGCAACAAAGACCTCCAACATCAACACTTCATCAAAGGGTAAACAAATCGTCCCCTTTCTGCCGTCCCATTGCACCTCCGCCGCGTTAGGCGTCCTGGTCCAAAGCTGGTCTTGATTTGTCTTTGGTTTCAGCGCCGCATCGCTGCCGCACCAGCAGAGCGACACATGAACTCAAAGAGGAGATGTTTAAAACCTTGTGGGAGAACTGACTGTTCACACATCTGGCTCGACTGCTTCACAGTCCAGCAAATGCTGTTTTCTAGCACGCGTACGGGTGGAGTTTCACCCGCAGGACGGTGCCACAGTGTTCAGACAAAATGAACCCAAATGGACGTCATATTCATTTCACTTCTACGTAGTTATAAGTCTCAGATTTTCTGAATGCGCATGACTTTTGAGTTTCAAATGAGCGGCAAAGTATCTGCAAGTCCGTCATGTTTCTTTCTGACTAAATATCTAAATACGCTACCACGTTCAGGCTACATCCACACTACTACTTTTAGAATTTTAAGCAGCGTTTTTAAACAAAATCGATCTCCGTCCACACAGAGTTTTAGCTCCAGAACTAATCTGCGTCCGTAATAACACGTCTGACACCACACATCACATGACCCTTCACACACACTGTAAACAGTGTAAACAGGAAGCAGATTGTCTGACGCTACTCTGCGATTAAAAATCATGGATGTAAAAGTTAAAAAATACAGATAATACTTTGTAGAAAGAACAACAACGGTGAAAAGCAAGAGCAGGGATTATCATCTTGGGGCGAGGACGAGGGGGAACTGTTACTGAAAGGTCTGGAAGCTTCCTGACCGATAA
>NW_022605582.1:621780-633791 GCF_008692095.1 Etheostoma spectabile | reverse complement strand
CGCGCGTCCTCGTCTCCAAATGTCTCCGTTTGTGTCCGTCCAGACTACAAAGCAACCCAAAAAAAAAGAAAATTGGCAGTTGCTAAAAATTCTAGCTTAACAAAGGCATTACGTTAGATTCAGTGTAGCTACAAATTACACTGAACAAAATTACAAACTCAACACTTTGGTTTTTGCCCCCATTTTTAAAATTAGACTTTTTCTACGTTCACAAAAGGTTAATTTCTGTCAAATAGATTCCACGAATCTGTGTTAGTGGGCACTTCTCCATTGCCGAGGAGATCCATCCACCTCACAGGTGGCATACCAAGATGCTGATTAGACAGCAGGATTGTTGCACAGGTGTGTCTTCGACTGGTAACAATAAAAGTCTTTTCTTTTCTTATTTTTTGATGTTGCCTTTCTTTAACCCTTGTATTGTCCTCGGGTCAAATTTGCCCCGTTTTTAAAAGATGTCTTTATCAGAGAAGGGGGTTTCTTTCAAACTAATTTTGCGAGGAATAACACAGATTGTTCTACACAACGCTCTTCACAAAAATAAATGACCGGTGATTTTAATTCTGATTCTGATTCATACTCTGGAGTAAACGGGGTGTGAGTCGCGTTTGGAGAAAAAAGCGTCGGCCCACTGCCTTCTTTACATTTGGATGTTTTATTGAATGTTGTAGCTTTAAAACAAATGCATGAAAGAACATTGAAAAAAGTGGCAAAAAATGTCCGCAAAAGCTTCAAAACCACAGGGAAAAAAGACTAAAACATCAGGGGGAAAAGCAACAAAAGTTTGGAAAAAGACGACCAAAACATATTGAATAATAAATAAGAGTAAATTCAGAAAAACTAAAAGTTGCACTGTCGACAGGAAGACAACACCCGGGTCAAATGACTGTTAATTTCTTTAATTTTTAATTTCTTGTGCTGCACTGTAACTGTTTGTACTTGTGTTTTATCTGTTTAACTGATTTTGTGTAAAGCACTTTGAATTGCCCTGTTGCTGAAATGTGCTCTACAGATAAAGCTGCCTTGCCACTCTAAAATGTGCAGTTTTACTGTATTTTTTTAGGTGGTGGGGGGGGGGGGGGGTAGCTGTCAGTATGTTGGGTTAAATAATATGAAGAAGAAGACAACACAAGGGTTAAGACCTAGAACACTCAAGTCTATTTAACGGCTAAATTTGTGATCTAAAATGACTTTTTAAGACCCCGTGGAAACCCTGTATGTAGGATCACAAAAGGACATCTGGGAGACAGGAGGGGACAGACGAGGGACAGACAAGAGAGAGAGAGAGAGAGAGAGAGAGAGAGAGAGAGAGAGAGAGACCGAAGGCGAGATAGGGATAGTTTACCACCGGCGCTCCTTTGCTCGGCAATGATAGCCAGTGAAGCAGAAAAGTGAATTACCCTTCTACTCCGGCACTTCTTAATTTAATATCTCCGATGAGCGGCTCCAGCTCGGGATTGGGCCAGGGGTGTGCACGTTCGTGCTGTGTCACAAGACATTAGACACTGTCGCTGCTATTCATTTCTGAATGGTAATTCGGAGGCACACCTCTTACTCGGGGTACCAGGGGACGTCTCTCTCCAGATTTTCTATTTTGGGTGTTTTATTGGGAGAATTATCATCCACTGACGGATATTTTAGCTCCTTTCTGTGGGGCCGCGGCGGGACGTGTAATGGCTGATTAAATAAAAGGGCATAAGTATTTCCATTGCTCATCTGGTTTGCCTTCATTTTTATTTTCCCCAGGAAGGGACTTATACTCGAGGGTAATAAACAATATAAGTGTGAATGAAACCAAATGGATTTGAACGTTAGTTACAGCTGTTCTATTTTAAAGTCCACATTACAAGACATTTTGTATGCGTCTTGCTTTTACTCATGTTTGTAGTAAGCCGGTTTTGCAGCCGGGCTCGGGGAGACAAAACAACGGCAAGCTGCCAAATACAACGGTCTGACGATGGTGTGAAAGGGAAAAGGTTACCCGGTCTTTAGCTTTCAGAGATAGGACAGAACGGAACAAGCTCAACCATGAGATGCCCCTCTAAAGGCTTTAAAGAAGATGGCATAGGCGTTATTTAAAGGGTGGATGGCGGGGGGGGGGGATGGTTGCTTGCTCTGGAGGAAACTACTAGACCTGTTGGGTCCCTGTAAATTCTGGAGTGTGGTCTAGACCTGCTCTATCTGTAAAGGGTCTCGAGATAACTCTTGTTATGAATTGATACTATAAATAAAATTGAATTGAAAATTGGAATTGAATGTCCTCCATCTTTCTGATGCTCTCCTCACCCTCACTGCCACTACAGCTGACTGCGAACGCGGGTTCAGTGATGTGAAGCAGGTGAGAGGGACTGACCTCCTTAAAACCAGGTGTGCTCACCTGTCAGCAAAGACTGATCCAACCAAAGCCACTGACATGCACCAGAGAGGGGGGGGGGGGGGGCTCAGATTCTGATGCCACCACTGAAGAAGAAAGCTCTAAAGACAGTGATTTAAAGCAATGATAATGATAGATGATAGATAGATAGATAGATAGATAGATCGATATAATAAGATATGTAGATACTAGATAAGATCGATAGAATAGATAGATAGTGATAGATAGATATGATAGTACGATAATAATATAGAAGATGTCGATAGATAGATAGATATTAGATAGCTAGTATGATAGATCGACGAGCATATACCGTAGGTCGAGATACTTAAGATAGATCGCATCTGGCGTCCCCTCGCTCTGTCGCTCGTCTCGCTCGCACGCTAGCTCGATCGATCGAATCGCAGCTAGCTCGCTCGCTCATGTCTCTAGATAGCTCGACCGCTCGATCGCTTCGACCGCTCGCTCGCTCGCTCGCCCGCTCGCTCTCGTGGATCGATCTGTCGCTCTCTCGCTCGCTCGCTCTGTCGCTCTCTCGCTCCTCGCCCGCTCGCTCCCTCTGTCGCTCGCTCGCAGATCGCTCCTCTCGCTCGCTCGCTCGCTCGCCTCCTGCTACGCTCGCTCGCTTTCTCTGCTCGCCCGCCTCGCCCGCTCGCTTCGCTCGCTCGCTCAGCTCGCTCGCTAAGTCGCTACGCTCGCTGCTCTGTCGCTCGCGCTCCGCTGCCCCGCTCGCTTCGCTCGCTCGCGTGCTCGCTCCTACAGCTCGTCGCTCGCTCGCTCGCTCCTTCGCCTCGCTACGCTCGCTCGCTCGCTCGCTCGCCTCGCATCGCATCGCTCCGCTAGCTCGCTCGCCCCGCCTCGCTCGCTCGACCATCGCCCTTCGGTCGCTCGCTTCGCTCCGCTCGCTCGCTCGCTCGCTCGCTCCTCGCTCCTCTGTCGAGTTCTCTCTCGACCGTCTCCCTCGCTCGGCTCCTCTGTCGCTCGCTCGCCCGCTCGCTAGCGTCGCTCGCTAGCTCTTGTGCTCCTCGCTCTCCCGCTCGCTCGCTCGCTCGCTCCTCGCGCGCTTACGCTCGCTCGCTCGCTCCCTCGCTCGCTCGCTCGCTCGCTACGCTCGCTCTCGCGGCTCTCGCGCTCGCTCCTCGCTCGCTCGCTAGCCTCCCCCCTTCCCTGCCGTGTTTCCCTTCTGTGTACTTCTGTGGTCTGTTTGTCCTTTATTGCGTTTTTCTGCCAACAATGTAAAAATGATCAAATGCATCAGTGGCACTCATGATTCCTCATTTCATGGGAAAATTGGGCAGTGAAATTCTGAGCCACATGGCGGAGGACAAAACAGTAATTTAAACCTCTGGCTACAAGCCCCCCCCCCCCCCCATCAAAACCTATTACATGTCCTTACATAAATAAAGACATGCTTCATACCTGGATGCAGAAAAGGCCAAATTGTTGCAGGAAAAAAATCAGTTTGCGCAAAATCAATTACTCAAAAGTGGAGATCCACCCCCCCCCCCCCCCGCCCTAGGAACCCATAGTTACGCCATTGACGGCGGAACTTGGCGGAACCATTGTGGGTGGAAACTTTCTCTGTGAGTGTTGCTGTATGTGCCTTGGGTGATGGGGCTCCCCATAACCTGACCCCCCCCAGTCCCCCCCCCCACTCCTCCTATATCCTCATAGCAAAGCAATTGGCAGGCAAACAGCTGCTTGGTCTAAGCAGGCTGCATATCAATGGCTCTAATTAATTGGATTAATGGAGAGGGTTCTGGGATTTGGGGAGAGGCTGGAGGAAGCGTTTCAGCGGAAACAGAATTGCCGTCCCCGAGGGCAAGGGGGGGTCGTGAGGGAGCTGGGAGGGGGCACACGTCTGAATATGGATGAGGAAAAATTGAGTTAAAACAGAAGAGACTGCGGCATTCATTAGACCGCCCACCCTCTGAAGTAGCTGCTTAATATGCACGCTATTACTATGCAAATCAGCGATAATGAAACACAGAGGATTTTTTTAATCAGAGGAAGAACAAGCAGATGTTGGGAGGGCTTGGAAAGAAGTGCCATGAGTGTGTGTGTGTGTGTGTGTGTGTGTGTGTGTGTGTGTGTGTGTGTGTGTCGCTGTCGGTGTATGTACATGCCAGAGCTGGAAGGTGTTGAACCCTTCTCTGAAAAGAAATAAAATAATGCAATCAGTCGTTTAAAGCAGTCCTAGTAAACATGCATTTGGAGAGAGACAGAGCAAGAAAGAGTGAGAGAAAGAGAGAGAGAGAGAGAGAGATAGAGAGCCCAAACTCGGCGGGAACAAGCTATCTGGCGGCCTCACTCCAACTGATTAATCTTCTCTGCAGGAGTTGCATTAGGAAATCAGAATTAAGAACAGGTTATTTATTGGAGAGATTTGTGTAGGTACCTTGGGGAGAGATAAAGCTTGATCCACTCAAGCCCGACCAATCTCTGCACTGCCTACAGTGATGTGCTGAATCTCTGTGGCAGGCAGTCCACCCCCCTCCCCCCCCACCCCTGCCGGAGAGTCAACATTGGGATACGCCAGCTGTGCTGGATGCTCCGGCCCTACTGCTAGCAACAGAGCGGAGTGTGTGTGTGTCTACGGAGCTGGGCATAGCACTGAGAATGATGCTATGTGCTTGTGGCATCACATATCCTTCACTGGGTGCATGCATGGTCTGGTAAAGACTCTAGCGTGGAGAGCGTCTCCCTTTAAGTGGCTCCCTGTGGCTTCTCTCTCTCTCTCACAGCCTAATCAAGGCGCTTCTCCGTGGGCCTGTTCCATTAATTGTTCGCTCAGCGCAGGTGGAGGAATCAGGCCGACTGCATGGGGGAAAGCCATCGATCATCAGGCTGCTGCCTTCTTAGCATCGGCGGACCTATCTCCACAGCGCTGCGGAGTAAGGTCTGGCTTCCCCCATGTCAGGCTCTATCCTGGAAATGGACTTGCGTTGATCCAGACTAGGCTGGGAACCGGCTTTGCCATTCAAACAGATACAAGCATCCTACGGTGCTAATTGAGACAAATTAAACAAGCGAGTGGGGTTGATTTTGTCTGCTAGAGATCAATGTTACGAGCCATGTGGATCCAAACATTTGTGTTTCTTGTGTGTGTGTGGGGGGGGGGAGTACACAAAATGAATGTGTCAGCCCTTTCGCCTGGATAGATTGTTGTCATTAGGCAGAGAATGCCAAGTGGGTCGTCCCTCGTAGGCCATCCAGAATATTCCAGGAGTGCATCTCCATCCTGTTTGACTCCCCGTGGCACAGTAATAACAACAATCTAATGACGCACAATACATCAGGTGTAGTGAAGTCACACTGTCCCGGAGCCAGGCGGGAATTTGATCGTGGGCCTGATAATGAGAACGGTGATGGTGATGATGATGAGGTGGCTGAGGGATGATGATGGCGGCGTCCCTTGTTAGTGTGTCTCAGTCCTAATTAGAGCGGGTTATTACAAGGCTGGATTTAAGAGCTGCTATAGGTGGAGTGGGCAGGCTCAGACGCTGATTTACAACCCCTAAATAAGAATCCATTCCTTGCACACAGGCTCACAGCGATTATGGGGAATTATTTCATCGCGTGCCCAAAAGTTCTATCTGCTACAAATCAAATCAAAGTGTCATCCAGCTGACCATTCTTTAACAATATAAGGAAACAGAGGTCACACGCAGGTATTTATCACGGTGATTCAGTAACTTGGGAAATGTTCATTATTTGGTGATTTGTCTCAAAGGACATCCAAGAGGGCACTATTCAGAGGTTCCCAAACCTTTTTCATGCCAAGGAGCCCAAATGATGGCCTTACACACACCGTTTCTTTTCATTAAAAGGGGCGTTCCAGTTATGTAGTGTTCTTCTTTCGTAAAGTTTGGGAATAACAGAAGCAGCCGAGGCTGATCTGTCCTGATCTCTGTTGTGGGTCAAGCTCCAAAAATGCTGCATCCTACAATTCCCATAATGCAACCCAATAGCTTTAAATAGTTACTTATGTAGTCGTTAAATTCATATCCAATATCCTGGGCACTTATTGTACGTGTGTGTATATAGATAGATAGAGAGAGAGAGAGAGAGAGAGAGAGAGTTAAATATAGAGTTAGTGTTCCGTTGGCATGGTGTTTTTTCAGTTAGCTGATTTGCGTAGATGAACTTATGACAAGTTCCCCGTGCCTATCTCTAAATATCGTGAATGGTATGTAATGATGGGGGGGAGGGGGGGGGGGCTATATTTATAATTCCAAAGGCCAAGGGAACGTTATCAGGATGCATGGTACCCTGATCCATGAAATAACTGGTCTTTAATAATAAAAATCTTTCTCTGTAGGAATTTAACATAGGGGGTGTATACTTATGCCCCCCTGTATTTTAACATAGGGGGTGTATACTTATGCCCCTGTATTTTAACATAGGGGGGTGTATACTTATGCCCCTTATTTTAACATAGGGGGGTGTATACTTATGCCCCTTTATTTTAACATAGGGGGGTGTATACTTATGCCCCTTGTATTTTAACATAGGGGGGTGTATACTTATGCCCCTGTATTTTAACATAGGGGGGTGTATACTATGCCCCCTGTATTTTAACATAGGGGGTGTTATACTATGCCCTGTATTTTAACATAGGGGGGTGTTTATATTAGGCCCCTGTATTTTAAACATAGGGGGGTGGTATACTTATGCCCCTGTATTTTAAAATAGGGGGGTGTTATACTTTGCCCATGTATTTTAACATAGGGGGTGTATACTGATGCCCCTGTATTTTAACATAGGGGGTGTATACTTTTTTTTTTAATCAACTTTAGCATGGATATGTAAACGTATGCAAGCCACTGTGTGTGTATGTGTGTGTGTGTGTGTGTGTGAACTAACCCCAGCCTGTTTGCCTCGTTGCCATGACGGTGCGATGCTAACACCGGAATAGATATGAGGCGTTATGTTAAACAGATGCTGATGTATGAAACTGCCAATTCCGTTAATTTACTTATTCATCGACGGTATCCTCTCTAACCCCTAGATATATATATATATATATATATATATATACACATCAAGATAGATCCGGTTTACGTGCTATAATTTACCTATACATGACTAATGGACCTAGGACTTTAAACGGGTGGGTTCTGGGGTCCTACCCCCCGGGCTGGAGGTCCACAGTGAGAGTCCCAGCAGGGCTCAGAGGAGGAGCCGCTGAGCCCAGCGTTGATATTTGGGGCTCTGGCTGCACTGAGCCCTGCTTTCAGACTCAAACTGGGAAGGTCAGAGAGGATAAACTCTGTTCCGCTCCGTCACTCCGTAGGGATGTCTCAGCATGTGTGTGTGGTGTGTGTGTGTGTGTGTGTGTGTGTGTGTGTGTGTGTGTGTGTGTGTGCACGGTGCAGGTGTGTGTGAAAGGTGTGTGTCGTGCACTTGAAGAACCGTGTGAAATCCTCACACAGCACTCAGATATTATATCGAGCTGCTCTCGCTCACATTTTCCACTGTCGCTAACTCCAACACTAACTAACTTCACACGCCCGACCCCATGAAAAATACCCCCCCCCCCCCAATCTGAAGGCCACCTGGGGGCCATTTGCTTGAACTAAATGCCACTTTTCTCTGTTTCTCTGTCAACTGTTTTGACCTCAGGGGCAGATAAGATATAAAGATAAGTTTATGGACAGATCTATCAGGATGCATAGTATCCTGATCTATGGAATAACTGGCCTTTAATAATAAAAACCTGCCTGCATCTATGTTTAACATAGGGGGGTGCACTCTATACTTATGCCCCCTGTATTTTAAGGAAGAATATTTATTTTTAAGTACATCATTCATTCACAAAGAAAATTGGCGTCCCTTGTGTTGTCTTCCCGTTAACCATGAACTTGTCCTTCCAGGTTATTGAACATGAATATTGTTTTGTGCTTTTCCGATGTTTTTGTTGCTTTTTCTGATTTATTTGTCACTTTTTCCAGCTTTTGGTGCTTTTATAAAAAACCTGAGCTGGTTTAATAACAGGTTTTATTATTCTTATTCTTGGAATTCATGGTCAACAATCGTCATTTGTACCAAATTATACGTACGTTTTTAGTTCAAAAGGCAGAAATGATGAATTATTTTGACTCATAGTTAAGATCAGAGGATGTTGAGTGGATCTCAGATGGGTAGATGTCAAAGTTTAGTCCGGATTCTGTTTGGAAACCATACAAAAAAAAGAATTCAAATGCCATAAGATTAAATAAAACACCCAATAAATTCAATGAAAGTAATCATTGGTTTTACCTGAACAACTTATGGAATCATCCATGTTGTTTCTGGACAATTTGGTTGAAAGAAATCCATATTTTGGATAGAAAACACTTTGAAACGGGTCAATTTGATCCGGGGACAACACAAGGGTTAAAGGTTGGATTTTTCCTCATTTTTTCCTCATTTGCCTTATTTTTTTTAAATAAGGCATTAAGATCAATTTTCCAAAAGATGATTTATTTAATACTTCTTTTTAATCAACTTTAGCACGGGTTCATAAACTTCTGAGCACCACTGCAGCTGCAGCTCTTGGGCACAGCTGTTTTTGGAGTTACCGCCCCTTCCTTTGGTGCTAAGATGTGCCGGTAGGTTTTCAGCAGCACCAGAACCGGTGCTAGTGTCACATTTTTGTTCTTGAACACGATCCTGTAGTTTTATTTTGCCGCTACTTTGTTTTCCAGGTGTTGTCAATTAAGGTCTATGGTAAGGTGACCCGATTTCTCAGACAAAATCCGGGGACATTTTCAGCTCAGACGCGGATTTACCTCCAAAACACGTCATGTTTTTATTTTTGTAAAACTTAAAACGGGGACACTAGACCTAGAGCTGTGTCCCCCAACAGACAACATTATGGAAAGGATTTCTAAGGAGGTCGACCTTTCTGTTAAAGATTAAGATCCTTTTTTAAAACATAAAAGTCCGCGAAATTGCATTGGCTAAACCCCACAGACCCACTGTAAATAATCAGCGATTTTAGCATGTAAAACACGGCTTCTGAAACATCTGAGCTTGAGCAGCGCTGCTCAATCGGATCCGTCTGGTCAGTGTTTTCTTTCTTTCACTCCAATTCAGGTCTGTCAGTCACAGTGAAAACCGGGGACATTTCGGGGGACAGATCCAGCCGGGGACAGGTCACCAAAACCGGGGACTGTCCCCGGAAACCGGGGACGTCTGGTCACCCTAGTCTATGGTCTATCTAACACCAGATCTGGATGTGTGTCTGTGCTGTGCTTGCCTTGGTTTTTTCTTTGTTTGCATCTGGCCTTGGCATGAAGGGGCCGGGGGGGCTGGTCAGAGAGGCGCTGGCTGATGTCAGCTGCCCAGTGGGCACGCGGTTCAGTCGCATCCGATTGCCATCACGGGCCCGGTTTTGGCTCTACTCTGACACGCTCAGTCTCCTGTCTCTCTCTACACCCCCCATCCCCCCATCCCCCCCCCCTTCTTTCTCTAATAACTCCAGTCTCTTTGTCTGCTTCCGTGTGTTTAGATGTGTATTTATGTACTGGTGCTGAATAAAGCTTTGGAACCAATTCATCCTTCATTTTAAAATTACCTGACCAATTATTGCTGGTGTAATACCCTGCTAATTCTGAACAGCTACACACACACACCCACACACACTCACACACACGCAGACACACAAATCCACTGATGGAGAGCAGTATCTTGTGCGATATGCAGGTGGTTCACATTTCCAATTTCACACAAGCCAAAGTCTATTTACTTCCAGTTGAGCTTGTTTTCTCCCTGCATGGAGAAAGCGTGGCCCTCCTTGATAACTACGCTGCTTCAATTAGCAACAGATGCCTCCTTGCACGGCGCTAACCCTAATTGTACGTGATGAGCAAAGCTAATCGCCCTGGTGCCGCCCTGACCTTCCTGCAGCTGTGAGGGGGGAACTTCTCCCACAGCCCCTTCTCAGACCCTCATCCAAACACACACACACACACACTCTGTGCTGCCCAATATTTAAAAATCGAGGGTTCCTGGGGGCACTGGGAACGGGGCTAGTTTTGGCGACTGCAAATTAGCTGCTGTAATTGCATCTCGGTGCCTGTAATTTTTCAGGCCTGTTTGGTGCAGTGAGGAGAGTTTGTTTGTTTTGGTGTCAAGGCGATTTAAAATCAAAACGAGGACCTCCGGCGCACATGTGGACCCCCGAGCCAAATGGCAGCGCCACAGCCTTAGAATAGCCTCGCCTCACCCACTGCCCCGTTTGGCCCAGAGGGAGACAGCAGGAGAAGGGGGGGGGGGGGGGGGGGGGGGGATCCAACTGTGTTCACTTAAGCGTTTTGCTTTGCATTCATGGTTTTCGCTGCTGGCTAACACAAATAACCAGGAGCGCTGCAAGAAAGTCTAAGCCCCCTGACAACAGTTTAACAACAGCTCTGATACAATAAATATCTACAATCACTGCCATGTTCAGGGTCTCCTGTCCAGCTGGGGGGCCCCCTGAAAATACTCCAGGTCACAGCCCAGTGAATAACAGTTCGGGGCATGATTAAATAAACATGAACATGTTCATGGTAGAATATAGCATTTCTGTGTATCAAGGTGGCATCAGCTCTCGCTGTGTACATCATGCATCAACGCTGCAACTGGGGTCAACGGTTTGTGTGTTACGTACCGTTTTATTGCAGAAAAATACAGAACGGGAAGTTGTTTCAACACTGCTCCCACTTGGGAAGATACTCAAGCACCAATATCATCATCGTTCCAGATAGAAACAACTTGATCCATGCCGAAATGGAATTTCACAGAAGTCGGGAGCTTATTGTTTTGCATTAAAAGTTGTAACTCTCCAAAACCCCCCCGAGGCTGACTGCAGAGGCTTACGCAGAGCTTACATACACAAGTGTGCGAGGCAGAATAAGAGCGAGCTTTGTGTGCTTGTGGACCACCGGGCAAAAGGCGTGCGCCTGTGTTCGGCTTACTGCAAAGTCCAACTTTTCATATTTACCAAAGACAATGACTTGCAGATGATTTTGCTCTCCTCAAAAATGTGCAAGCTAGCAAGCGACCAAACAAGCATAAATCACATTAATTAGCTTTGCAGCTGTGGTGCGGTCCTGGCGATGCCTCAGTGGCGTCAGAGAGATAAGAAACCCGTATGCCATAGTGTAAATACAAACAGCAACACCAAGACTGAACAACAAAGACCAATTAGTGCTTTGGGAGGAAAGTTTAGGCTCGTATTTACTTTGATCATACTCCTGAGGATCTGAAACAAACATTTGATTCAAACCTACCTTAATCAAAGCACCTAAATAACCTGAGAAAATCCTCTTTATCCCGTGTTTTAACGGTGATTTAATCTTGTTTACTTTCCCTGAATTGTAATGTGATTGAGAAACATTTATGTTAGAGTGTTTGATATGAACATTTAGATTAATATAACTGTTTTAATATGTAAATAACTTGTACTGAGACTTAAGTCTGTCTATTTTGTGTATATGCCTCAATCTCTTCTAAAGAGTAAAGTAAATGTGGTGTAACAATTTAAGGGTCCCATGGCATGAAACTTTCACTTAATGAGGTTTTTTAACATTAATATGCGTCCCCCCAGTCTGCCTCTGGCCCCCTAGTGGCTAGAAATGGTGATAGGTGTAAACCGAGCCCTGGGTATCCTGCT
>NW_022605582.1:617079-621765 GCF_008692095.1 Etheostoma spectabile | reverse complement strand
TGGGCCGATCTGGAATCTGGCCCCTTATGAGGTCACAAGGGGCAAGGTTACCTCCTCCTTTTTTTGCTTGAGTGGCTGTAATTCTGCACCAAGGCTGCATTTCTGAAAAGAGACTTCAGATACAGTATTAGGGACCACTAAGGTCTATATGAAAGAGACTTCAGATACAGTATTAGGGACCACTAAGGTCTATATAAAAGAGAATTCAGATACAGTATGTAGGGACCACTAAGGTCTATATAAAGAGACTTCAGATACAGTATTAGGGACCACTAAGGTCTATATAAAGAGATTCAGATACAGTATAGGGACCATAAGGTCTATATAAAGAGACTTCATGAACAGTATATAGGGACCCTAAGGTCTATATAAAAGGGACTCAGTACAGTATTAGGGGACCACTAAGGTTATATAATAGAGACTTCAGATACAGTATTAGGGACCACTAAGGTCTTATATAGAGACTTCAGATACAGTATTAGGGACCACTAGGTCCTATATAAAAGAGAATTCAGATACAGTATTAGGGACCACTAAGGTCTATATAAAGAGACTTCAGAGACTTATAGGGACCACAAGGGTTATAAAAGGACTTCAGATACCAGTATTAGGGGACCACTAAGGTCTATATAAAGAGACTTCAGATACAGTATTAGGGACACTAGGTCTATATAAAGGACTCAGATACGTATAGGACCTAAGGTCTATATAAAGAGACTTCAGATACAGTATTAGGGACCACTAAGGTCTATAAAAGGGACTTCAGATACATATTAGGGGACCCACTAAGGGTCTATATAAAGAGACTTCAGATACAGTATTAGGGACACTAAGGTCTATATAAAGGAGACTTCAGATAAGTATTAGGGACCACTAAGGTCTATATAAAAGAGACTTCAGATACAGTATTAGGGACACTAAGGTCTATATAAAGGAGGACTTCAGATACAATATTAGGGACCACTAAGGTCTATATAAAAGAGACTTCAGATACAGTATTAGGGACCACTAAGGTCTATATAAAGGAGACTTCAGATACAATATTAGGGACCACTAAGGTCTATATAAAAGCATCCAAAAAGCAGTGTGTCATAGGACCTTTAAAGTAAAACGTCACCAGACTCCTTTGACAAAAACAGTAATTTGTTTTGTTGGTCTACTCTCTCCATTGGTTAGTTTTTTTAGTTGCTAACCCTTTTAAAAAACCAAAGTCACTCAATTACACAAACAAACTACCCGCTCTAGGCAGCCGTAGGTCTATTCTTCATTTTACATTGTGGTATCGCAACTTATACTTGAGTAAAAGATCTGAATACTTTTGCCACCACTGGTTCATGATGAATGTGACTTTTGCTTTACTCGTAACAGATGGATGCAAGTAGGATACAAGAAGCACTTCAAGGAAAGTGAGACTAAAACCTGCAAGTACGCAAAAAGTAGTACGAGTAAATGTCACTTGTTACTTTGACCTGAGTGTACATGTTATCCCCTGAATGGACACCAGGTTTTACTACAGAAGATTGTATTGTAGCCACATATCTGTTCAACCCGAGAGGTTTGGAGGAAATCCCAGCAGGACGTCGTTGTCATAGTTGTACGTTTTTGTATGTTCTGTTTCTTGCTTTATTTTGAAGTCCCTGTCCCTCCCTAGTCTTGTCATACTTGCTGCCTTGTGTTTTCCCGCCTCTGATTGTTGGCCCCACCCTGAGGTGTTTCACCTGTGCCTGAACCTAGTGTCACCTGTCTCTCTTTATCTCATTACCCTGGGTATTTAGTCATTGTGTTGCCCTTGTCTTGTGTCAGATCGTTGTGCTATTTTCTGGTCGGAGTACTGTGTATGAGGCGGCCTGTTTTTGTCTCTATGTTACTTTTTCCCATGGTTCCGGTTCTTCGTTGTTACTTGGATACCTTGCCTGCTGTTTTCTAGACACCTTGTGTTGTAAGAATGTTTGTTAAATAGTCAAGCTGACCACATCGCCTGGCCATCTCTGCATTTGGGTCCAACATGCTCTACAGCTGTAACACTCGTGGTGAAGACGACTGCATTTTGACAGTAAAATTGTTCCCGAACCTTTGCTCAGAAGTCATGTGTTTGTCTGAACAACAAGAATAATTAAAAAAAAGAATAATTCCCACACAAACATTTAGCTGATTCTGAAATTGGTCGCATGCAACTGAGTCTTCTAGCCCTGGTAGGACTCTTCAGCTGACAGTTCATATTGGAAAAACATGGCAATTGATTTTACCAGTTGATGTCATCGCCCACTGTTTGTACCCTGAACATATCTTGTGCAGAAAAGACTATTTGTCTCAATTATAATGTTGGGCCTGGGCTGAAATTGTGGTCAAAGTTGCAAGCCAAGTTATTATTAACAACTGACAGTTGTTGGTGCTCTACCAACAAGATTTCAGGATTCTGTTGAGCTCAATTTGTAAGTTTACAGCTCAGTGGGTGGTTAACTGTGTGTATGTTCTTGTTACCTTGCTACGGTATTTGGAGTCACTCACCCGTTATTATTGACTGTACAAGTCCTGCATCAACACGGTGAAACAGATCTTATGCATCTTATGCAGGCCTTCATATGCAGTCAGCACACACCTGTATCTATAGTCATGGCCACTCTGAGCTGCAAATCAAACTATATTTTTCCATGTGTTGTAGTAGAACAGTAAATAATTTTGGGGGTTTGGGAGCTGCTAGCACGAAAGTGACATCAAAGCATGACAATATAGTTGCAAGATGATTTCTGGTGCACCAAAGCAATGAATGTTTATCACTAAAGCTGTTGCCAAAAACCACAAAAACAAAAATCTTGGAAAAAAAAAAAAAAATTGACTTCATTTATCACTTTAAACAAGTGAGTACCACCCACGTGACAGCATGTTTTCCTTCAGTAACTCTGTTTTTGTAAGAACCTTCTGGATGTCTTGCTAAGAGTTGGGTGCAGCAGTGTTGGATTGGCTATCCATAGAAGTCTTTAACTCACTAAATCTGTTTTTGACAGAATCACCACAGTGATTGAGTCAAAACAAAAAACTTAGGACGTCCATCATTGAATTGTAATCTTTTTTTTTTTAATCTTTACCCTGTTTTTCCATGCATTGCTGTGTATTTGACTAATGTGAACAAAACTCTTTGAAACTGGTCCAGTATTGAGCAGGAAATGCTGTAACCAGCAGCCATGGACCAGGCTCCAATGTAATCTTATAGGGAAAATGTACATCGTCAATATCCATCCACTGAGGAGGAGAGTCGTTTTTTCCATTAACGAGCTCAGATTATCATTCAAAGTTAGTAAAAACAACCCTATCGGCGCAAAGCCCGGCGCAAGTGTCTTTGCTAGTTTAAGACCGATGCAGTTGTCAATTTCCTGTCCAGCGCCCATGTTGCTTAAATAGCAAATGCACCTGTGCCCATCTGTGTGCCCATGGGCGTGCTGGTCTTACAGGGAGGTGTGATTAAGGGGGGGGGGGGGTTGCATTTGGGCGTGCTGGTTTTACAGTGAGGTGTGTTCAGGTCATGCTGGGACGTGTGGTTTACAGGGAGGTGTGTTCAGGTTCATTGGGCGTTGTGGTCTTAAAGGGAGGTGTTTCGGTACATTGTGGGGGCGTGCTGGTCTTACAGGGAGGTGTGTTCAGTACATTGTGGGCGTGCTGGTCTTAAGGGAGTGTGTTCAGGTGCATTCTGGGCGTGGTGTCTTACAGGGCGGGGTTCAGGGACATTTTGGGCGTGGCTGGTCTTACAGGGAGGTGTGTTTACAGGTGCATTCTGGGCGTCTGGTTTACAGGGAGGTGTGTTCAAGTGCATTGTGGGCGTGCTGGTCTTGAGGGAGGTGTGTTAGGTGCATTGGGCGCTCGCTATCACTTGAGGAGCAGGAAGTGATTGCGCCATGACCAACAAAAAACCTCTAAAGTTCAATGAAGCGGCATTTATTGTAGTTTGTTCCATTTAGTAAAACACCCAACAACTACAACTACACACACACACGCCTGTTACAACCCCAACACACACACACACAACACACACACACACACACACACACACACACCCACACACACGCGGGGACATGAAAAAGTGGCAAAAATGTTGGAAAAAAAGCCATTAATAATGTTTATAATAATGTACTTTTTTTTTTTTACACAAAAACTGGGTTTTTCCCTGGTGACAGCGATCTTGCTTGTCGTGGTTGTTACCATGGTCACTTTGACACCAAAACATGAGAAAATAGGGTCGGTTAAAAAAAAAAAAAAAAAAAAAAAGTTCCCTTCAGCTTTCTGGGCCTGAATGCTAACATTTAAAATTTCATTGAACTTTACAACCATATGCCAAGGAACTGTTTCAAACTGAGAGAAAGTTCAGACAGCCGATGAAGGCTTACATCACACTACCGCTCAAAAGTTATGGTTTCATTACAAATTTCCATTTCAATCATCATAGACAGGAATAGCAGCTGATCGAGGGGGGGGGGGGGGAGATCTTTAATGCAATACTACATTTGCATTATCAGCAAACATTCATATCCAATGTTCAAGGCTCATTTGTTATAATATGAGATCATTTAAAAAAAACTAACTAAGAAAACATTGGACAACCCTTATGCAATTTTGTCAGCAGATAATGTAATCTAAAAACTGCTGCCTGGTTAAAAAAACAAGGCAACTGATCTCAGCTGGGATTCTGTCTAT
>NW_022605582.1:613365-617069 GCF_008692095.1 Etheostoma spectabile | reverse complement strand
AATGGAAATTTCTAAGTGACCCCAAACTTTTGACCGGTAGTGTAAATGTTTGCCTAAATGAAGCCTGGGCACACGCAGTGTGGTGTGGTGTGGTGGCGTCCTTTAGCCACCACAGTTAAACACCACATGCACCACTGCTGGTCCGGACCCCGACCACCACGGCCACCGAGATTCTCAGCGGTCAAAGCTTTTTTTCTTTCTTTTTCCATTGCGCTATGCAGCAAAATACATTTTACCGTTTAGAAAAGATGATTATGAGAATAACAGACGGCTCCGGGGGAAAAGCAACGCTGCATATACGGTGTCGTTTGAAACCATATAGAGTTCTAGTTCGTTCAAGATTGTTAAACTTAAGGCATGAATACTTTTGTGTAAGTTTGAAAGAGGCCATGTCTACCAGTAAGCCAGAGTTGTGGAAAGAACAAATTCCATTGGTGAATTTTCCTCCTTCCTACTTTTGGCAGATGGCTATCAGACATGTGCATCACAGAACAAGGCAGGGTGGTACCACTGCGTCGGGATGGTTTGGGCCGCACCATGTGCTGATGAAATCATTATTATAGTTGTAGTAACCCTGATCAGCTCCATGTGTTTGTGGGAACGCTGCAGGGACCAAAACAGAAAGGCTTCATTGCCTCCATGGAGAAAATACAAACTAATCAGAGTTGGTGTTTTAAGCTCTAAAATGTCTACTTCTGTTAAACACTTCCCATGGAAACTCAAATCCTATTTACACCTATGTCTGACATCAATAAAAAGGTCAACCGTGATACTTCCTGCTGTAAATTGAGAAGGCTTTCCAATGTTATTTTGAAGAAGTTAATTAGTGTATTTGGTTCTTTCAACAAAGAGTTTGAGCAACTTGTGTAGGGAGTTCTGGTTAAAGCATGGAAAGCATCCTGGGTGTATATGCATACATCTAAAGGTAGCGCAATATGGTTGTTATCATATTTCATGTACTATGATCTATATTTAAAATTTCAAGCCTGTCTCCTAAAAATTTATGTTCATAATATTTACCACTAATTTGCAACAGAAATGTAATGAAATGGAAGGAAATGTTGATAATTAATGTATCTGGCATGAAGTTCTTGCAAAATGTTGATTTGATACTGGGCGTATCAGTAAAATGTTGAATAACAGATTTCATTTTTTCTTCCATTCACTCTTCAAAAGAACTTCTAGATTATTTCTGGCACTGACAGAGCTTGCTTTATGCTAGGAAAATATTTTGGTCTTTTGTGGTAAAATATTGACTTGCAGCAAGAGACACAGCGTGTTTTTTACCCTGACCTTGATCAAAGTGGTCGTTGTCCAAAATAGTGACATGTGGAACTCAGGATGTGAACCACGACCTCTAGTGTCAAAGGAGACTACTGCCCCCCCCCCCAAAAAAATGCCCATATACATCGTTTGTTCAAGCAGCAATTATGACTCATATATACGATTACAGTGGTGGCGCCCTCTAGTGGCCGAAGTAGTTATGACGGGACCAAAGCAGGGTGCGTAAGGACACAGGTTGGGGTGGTGGTTGGGTCAAACAAACAAAGGACTTTCACCCGGGAGACCTTCATTCCTGTCCCGTTTGGAAATATTAAAACAATGGCAAGTTTTTTTACTCTAACAAAGCTACGTCATGTTCTGCGTCAGCGAGAGGGTTAGCGGTGAAGGAGTTGGCTACGACGCTAGCGATGCTAAGCTGACGTCAGGACCAAACAAAGCGATTGGTTATGGCAGATCCAGAGTGGCTCATGGACCAGAGTCTGGTAGGACCACATTCTGGTAGGGCCACATTCTGGTAGGGCCACATTCTGGTAGGGCCACATTCTGGTAGGGCTACATTCTGGTAGGGCTACATTCTGGTAGGGCTACATTCGGTGTTGCAAAAGACTTAAAACTAGAAATTCATTATGAAAATGTTTACTGAGGTAATAAATCAAGTGAGAAGTGAGACACTTTCTTATAGACTTCTACAGAGAATGTCCTCCTTTTGCAACTGCACATGTCGCCCCCTGCTGGAATCCCCCCTGCTGGGATTCAGATAAGATGCAGGTTTAAGGAGTCTCCCCCTGCTGGAGATCAGATAGGATGCAGGTTTAAGGATGGATCTGGGTTCAAATCAAACAAAAGGACTTTCACCGGGAGACCTTCATTCCTGTCTCGTTTGGAAATATTAAATAAACAATGGCAAGTTGTTTTACTCTAACAAAGGACTACGTCATGTTCTGCGTCAGCGATTGAGGATTGTTAGCTGGTGAAGGAGTTGGCTACGACGCTGCGAGTGCCTAATGCGGACGTCTCCAGATTTCCAAACAAATCGATTGCGTTATAGGCAGATTCCTGAGTGTGATCTTCAGGCGGTACCAGAGTTTCTGGTATAGTAGTGAACCACTTCTTCTGGTAGGGTCCACTATTTCTGGTGAGGGCCCACATTTCTGCGTGGGCCACATTCTGGTAGTGTTGCAACATTCTGGTAGTTTATAGGGCAACATTCTTGGTTAGACGGCACATTTGTTGTGATGAGGGACCTACATCTCTGGCTTAAGGCTACATTTTGCCGTAGGGGTACATTCTGGTAGGGGCCACATCTGGTTAGGGCCCATATTATGGTATGGGCTATAATTCGGTAGTGGCTACATTCGAGTAGGTGCCTACATTTCTGGGTTTAGGGCTGCCTTACATTATTGGTAGGCTACATCTGGGTACTCGGTTGCAAAAGACTTAAAACTAGAAATTATTATGAAAATGTTTACTGAGGTAATAAAACAAGTGAGAAGTGAGACACTTTCTTATAGAGTTTACAGATGAATGCTCTCCTTTTGAAATGCACATGTCGCCCCCTGCTGGAATCCCCCCTGCTGGGATTCGATAAATGAGGTTTAAGAGTTTCACCTGGAGAGTAGATAGGATGCAGGTAAGGAGTCTCCCACTCGCTGGAGATCAGATAGGATGCAGGTTAAGGAGTCCCCCCCGCTGGAGATCCAAAAGAAAGCAGGTTTTTAGGAGTCCCCCTGGGGATCTGAGATAGGTCCGGGTTTTTAGAGGATATGTCTCCCCTACAAGTGATCCAGATAGGATGCAGGTTTAAGGAGTCCCCCCCTGCTGGAGATCAGAAAGAAAGCAGGTTTAAGGAGTCCCCTCGCTGGAGATCAGATAGGATGGGTTAAGGAGTCCCCCCCCTGCTGGAGATCAGATAGGATGCAGGTTTATAGGAGTTTCCCCCGCTGGGAATTAAGTAGGATGAGGTTTAAGGTACTCCCCATGCTGGAGATCAGTAGAAAGCTAGGATTATAGGAGTCCCCCCCTGCAGTGTATCAGATGAGAGCAGGTTTAAGGAGTCTCCCTACAAGTGATCAGATGGATGCGGTTTAAGGAGTTCCCCCATGCTGGAGATAGATACGATAAGCAGGTTTAAGGAGTCTCCCCTACAAGTGATAGATAGGATGCAGGTTAAGGAGTCCCCCCTGTGGGATCAGAAAGAAAGCAGGTTTAGGAGTCCCCCCCCACTGCTCGGAGATCAGATAGGATGCAGGTTGTTTGAGGAGTCCCCCTGCTGGAGATCAAGAAAGAAAGCAGGTTTAGGAGTCCTCCCCTACTGCTGGAGATTCGATGTAGGTATGCACGGTTTTAAGGTATAGTCCACCCTCTCGTCTGCCAGAATTAGAGAAAGAGAAAGCAGGGTTAAGGAGTCCTTCCACCCCTGA
>NW_022605582.1:592041-613340 GCF_008692095.1 Etheostoma spectabile | reverse complement strand
GTCTCCCCGCTGGGAGATCGATAGGATGCAGGTTTAAGGAGTCCCCCCCCTGCTGGGATCCAAAAGAAAGCAGGTTTCAGGAGGCCCCCTGCTGGAGAGCAGTAGATGAAGGTTTAGGGTCTCCCCTACAAGTGATCGCGATAGTGGCCGGTTTAAGGAGTCCCCCCTGCTGGAGATAGACAGAAGAAAGCGGTTTAAGGAGTCCCCCCTGCTGGAGCATCAGATGGCTTGCGGTTTAAGGAGTCCCCCCCTGGTGATATCAGATTAGGTGCAGGTTTAAGGAGTCTCCCCGGCCTGGAATTAAGTAGGATGCATGTTTAAGGAGTCCCCCCATGCTGGAGATCAGCTCGAAGTCAGGGTAGAGTCCCCTGCAGGTGATCGATAGGTAGCAGGTTTAGGAGCCTCCCCCAAGTGATCAGATCGGATAGGTTTAAGGAGTCCCCCATGCTGGCCGATGCTAGCCAGGGCAGGTCTATGAAAGGGATAGGTGATGTTTCAGGAGTCCCCCTGATGGTGATCAGAAAGAAAGCAGGGTTAAGAGTCCCCCCTGCTGGGATTGCAGGATGAAGGTTTTACGGAGTCCACCCCCTGCTCGGAGATCCTATAGCGACCTGAGGTTTTAGCGGGTCCCCCCCCCTGCTGCGGACAAAGTCAAGCAATTCAGATTTCTTAGGGTTCCCCCCCTGCTGAGCTCTCCGCCGCCGCGGTTCTAAGGAGTTCCCCCCTGCTGGCAGGATACGCCCGACTAGCGTTGCGTGGGGCTTTGCATGGTTGATACCGACCTGCTGGCGGTCCACTATCGCCTGCTGGAGATCAGATAGGATGCAGGTTTAAGGAGTCCCCCCCTGCTGGAGATCAGATAGGATGCAGCTTTAAGGCACTTCTGCATTTGCAGCACTTCGCCAAACCGGATGCTTTGTCCATTAATATTTACAGTCTATGCATCCCCTCGATCACCTTCCTGCAACATGGCGGAAAAAGAGGAGCGCACTTTCTACTCTTAAATCGTTCACAATCTTAGCAGCATTTACGTTCCCTTTAAGATGTAACTAGCAAAACCAATAATTAGTATATAACCATAATTTATAGGAGACATGGGGATTTTTCACACATCCTCATTTGTTTGCATTGTGCCATTTTAATTTGAAACAATCTTAATAAAAAAGCTATTTAGAAAAAGCTAACATCCCCATTAGACATCTCCTCCCTGCTCCTCTGTATTTTCTAATGCGTGAGGTGTTTTACAGTGGAGGTAATTAGTTGTTTTGTGCTTTATTGTGCATGTCTGTGGTCGAGTTATGTTAAATTGGAACTAACTGAGTGAACGCACCGGCATATTTCTTTTGTGAGTACCAATCGGAGATGACTCTTTGTGTGTTGGAGGCAATTGCGCCGCAGACATACGCTGTTCAGCGTTGATTAGTGTATTGTTTCCTAACCAGCATGCCATGAGTCACTTATGAAAGGGCTGCGTTAAGCCATAATGAAGAAAGTGCTACGGATGTGATTTACAATGCTTCATAACCGTAATTAATACAGGCCTTAATGATGTTAAGTGTAGCAAAGCTCCCAACACCCTTTGTATAATTCATGACCCCTGTGTTGTCATTCTTCTGTTTCTTCTCCCAGTCGACATTCCCTCCAGAGTTCATGGTTTCCTGTACTGGCAAAGTGGCTGTTGCCACAGAGATGGAGCAGAAACACACCTTTCTCAGACGAATCCACCCCGACCGACCCAGGCGACTTCTTACGTTTAAGGCTCCTTGTCTGCTTTTTCCACACATTTCTCACCATTTTTTTTTTTATTCAAAACAAAAACCGCAGCAGTGTGGGGGATAACGTTCGGAGAGTTCTGCTCGTTTTCCGTTTTGTCTTCGAGGTACGAGCTGCAGCATGTGCTTGAGGGCATAAAGACTCAAACAGATGTTGAATTGGTAAAGATTTTGAGCAAATGAGCATGCTTATTCACAAGCTTAGAAAACCGCGGTGATAATCCCAAACCAGTTTGCTCATTTACAGTGAATACTAATCTGGGCCTGAACTCAAAGAGACATTATAACGTGGTCCCATCGTGCCAATGATGGCTGTAACATTCTTTTTCTAAAAACGTCCCCCTGAGCTGTGCCAGCGGTGGTGCCTGTGCTCTAAAAACGTCAGTCACACTGAAGAGGTTAACCCCGGCCCTGCGAGAGAGCTGATGGAATATTACACAAATAGACGGACTGTATCTGATCCCAGCTCATCGTGTTGTAAGACCGTCCCATCCCAATCTCGCCTCTCTCTGTCACCTCATTAAAAACACAAAGAGGGTAAAAGAAGGGCCAGTCCCGAGCAATCTCCGTTAAAGCTGCCAGTGAATGTGGCCGTGTTAATGTCATTTAATGCCGTTTCATCTGAAAAGCCACATTAAGAGTCAGATTCAGTAATCTGGGTTTGCCCATGCTCGTCTGTGTGATGTCATTATGCTAAACTGACCTTTACAGCCAGATTAGGAGGGGTTGGAGGGAATAGAAGCCGGCTTTGGGAAGGGAATTAACACAAAATGAAAAATGGTGTATTTGGCACATGGATGATGAAGTATTCTGCAGCTTTTTCAAACCCAAATTCCATCGACTACGAGTCAGAATGAAAGTGACAGAATGCCTCTTTGTGGTTTGATCAGCTCAAACCAGTGTCTTTTATTAATGTACAGCTCTTTCAGGAATTCCTCGTGTCAAAGCTGCACCCCCCCCCCCCCCCCCCCCCCCCCCCCCCCCCCTTGCATAAGCCTCAGCACAAAAGAAAACCTTTCCCTGCGTTTGTGGGAGACTTAGGGGCACGTATTTGGCTGGGAGTCAAGGGGTCCTTCCTCAAGAAATTGTTACGTTTTTCCAATGAAAAAAAAATGCAAATTTTTTACATCTTGCACCATTATTATCATCATCGTCATCATCATATCTGTGTCTAAAATGTTGGAAAAGCTAGAGCAGATAATAAATCAATACACAGGCAAAACACTCAAAAAGCTGGCACAGAAATTCGGACCTGGCAATTTCGTCTCACACTGGCCCAAGTTCAGATGGGGACGTTATTTGCTTTATAATTGCAAAACTAAGGCTCACGTGAGATTATAGCAGCATGCGGCTCCTGTGACACGCACTGAAATGCGTGCTTGCTAGAAATAGGACCGATGCCTATTTTTTGTTGGAAGCATAGAATATGAAAATATGTTCATATGTCAACCAAACAACTCATCCATTAATTAAAAAAAAAATCCAAAGATTAATCAACAATAAAAAAAAAATTGACTGTTTATTACAGCCCTAAATAAGTCCACTGGGCACCAACTACAACCATTGGATCTAAAAAATAGTAATTTAGTTTGTTGAGATGCTCACGTTGATTTTACATTCATTCATTCGGTGGTGCCCAAAACCTGGTTTTGGTTCCCTCCCCTTAAAATGGGAGGGAAACCCCAGTATGCAGGTCAGGTTCCTGACGTAAAACTCCAAATGGATTCTGATCCTCGGCCATAATGTCTGAACCGTCCAAGGTAGACTGACACCGAGCACCGTGGCCGTGAAACCAAAGTTTCTGCTCCAGTAGAAGTCCGTATAAATCAACCGCATTTTAGGAAAAACATTTATTTACAGAGAAATACTACACTGCCCACAATCCTAGACGTAACAGCATCGCTGATTGGTTTAAGTCGCTGTTACCATGGACATTTTTACCGTACCTGTGAACGATCAACCGGCTAGCGAGCTGCTACCATTAAAGTCTATGATCGTTTCTGTCTTGCATTTTTGCCGTTTTAAAAATGTATTTTCGCGCCGATTCATTACGTTTTGTGGTAATGTTTCCTCTCGTGGCTGGTCGACCTGGTTCAAGACTTAAAACTCTTTATGTAAGCAATCTTTGAAAAAGTCTGGAAAACAACTGAGCTCTATAGAGAGCCGAAGTCCCGCCCCTTCAGGGGGACCTCATGGGAAAAAATATGAACTGTAGTGAAACGTGGAGAGGCAATATATTTTTTGATCCCATTTGAATTTAGCCATGGATTACTAGCTTTTAGCTTTTTAAAATAGGATGTTAGTCAATTCAAAAGATCATTTTGCAACCGAAGAAAGTCTCAGTTTGCCGTAGATTTGTCACGGTAGGCCTACCACTTAGTGAAACCGCTCAGTGAATTACATCTCTCGTCTTAGGGCCACATAGCTCGATGCTCGACTTGCTCGCTGGCTAGCTAGCTAGCTAGCTTGGCTTTGTTCAAAAACCCATGTAACGTCGTCTTACCTGATGTGTTTTTATCCAGTGTTTTCAGCAGAAGAAAAGGCGAGATCCGCTGCTCATTTGAATAAAGTTACATCCCCGGTACCATGCACAGAGACATCGTAGCTTCAGCGAGACGTCATCCATGCTACATTGCAGTGTGTGGTCTTTCTAATTACGTATTTTCCCAGTCTTATACTTCAACAGTTTAACAATAAACTGAGACTTTCTTTGGTTGACAACGTATCTTTTAAATTGACGAACTTCATATTTGTAATCCATGGCAAATAATTTGCCTCTCCTCATTCACTCCCGTTCATATATTTTCCAAAGATAGGTCCTTCGGACCGGAAGTAGAGGGGCGGGACTTCAGCTCTCTACCAATCCACTGGGTTGTTCCACTAAAAGGTTTTCAGGTTCTTTCCCTGTATTTCCTGCAGGAAGGCTCTTGCTCCTTTCACATTTGGACAAAATCTATTAATACGAGCCAGCTGAGCACGGAAAAATCACGGAAAACTCCTTCGCTTCCAAACTTGTGGAGCAACTTGGGTACAATTCTCCATGCTTTCAACCTATATGGGTCTGTAAAATGTGCTATATCCAATAAACTTATCATTATTATTATTATTATTATTATTATTATTATTATAATATCACGGCAGACAGACACAAAGGTGGCGAGAATAAAAAAAAATCACTGAGCACCTTGGATGTTCAGTGGGAGTTGGAGCTCTGAGATCTCGCCTGGAGAAGATGGATAGAGCTATCGACTGCAATCACAGCAATCAAAACGCTGTCATATCCCCCTGGTTCATGAGAAATTACAACTTATATTAACGTTTGGAGTGGCGGTGTCCTCCAGTGTTGGTGCAACTATGACGGAAGGCCTAAAATATGATTGCCCCTCATTATCACAACGGCATGTCATTATCATAATTATTATCACGTTATGCTCTTCCAAGGAGAAAGTAATTGTATGGGTCAGCCAGACCCATCTCCAAGGAGAAGGCCTCCTCCTGTTAGGGACCCCTGAGAAACCGCCCAGTGAGCATGTTTGACTGCCCCTGAAGTTAAAGGACTTATGTGTCAACAGGATTTGGAAAAACTGGTCCATGCTTTCATCTTCAGTACACTTGACTACTGTAACGGGGTCTTTACAGGTCTCCCTAAAAAATCAATCAGACAGCTGCAGCTGATTCAGAACGCTGCTGCTCGGGTCCTCACTAAGACCAAGAGACTGGATCACATCACTCCAGTCCTCACTAAGACCAAGAGACTGGATCACATCACACCAGTCCTTACTAAGACCAAGAGACTGGATCACATCACTCCAGTCCTCACTAAGACCAAGGGACTGGATCACATCACTCCAGTTCTGAAGTCTTTACACCGCTTCTGTGCCTCAAAGAATTGATTTCAAAGTACTCTGCTAGTTATAAATCCCTAACGGTTTAGGTCCAAAATACATTTTGATCTGCTAATACACTATGACCCCCCCAGACTCTCAGGTCATCTGGGACAGGTCTACTTTCTGTCCCCAGAGTCAGAACTAAACAGGGTGAAGCAGTTTCAGTTCTATGCTCCTCATATCTGGAATAAACTCCCAGAAACCTGCAGATCCGGCTGCTACTCTCAGTTCTTTAAATCAAGGCTGAAGACCTTTCTATTTGATGCTGCCTGTCTTTAAATGAATGCTCATTTCTTGAAATTTCTTATGCTGCACTGTAACTTTTATTCTTGTGTTTTATGTGTCTATTTTTTAACGTCTGTACCCGGTTTTAATGCTTATGAATTTTTAACTGTTTGTACTTGTGTTTTATCTGTTTCGATTTTTGTAAAGCTCTTTGAGTTGCCCTGTTCTGAAATGGCTCTCAGATAAAGCTGCCTTGCCTTGCTTGCCTTGCGAAGCTGAGGCCCAGATGTGGGGTTGGGGGGGGGGGGGCGACCGGTGGCGTGGGGGCGGGGACGGAACCCATTGATTGCTGAGTGATAAAACAAAACTTACCAAGTGCTTTGGACAAGATGGCAGAATCCCTGCAGACAGTGCGTCAATGAGTCTACAGGACTGACACATTTCTGTGGTAATGTTTCAATTAATTACGCCACGATACGATATTATTGCGATTTTCAACATATTGCAATATTCTGCGATATATTGCAACTCATAACCTTTTTTCCAACTTCTAATTTTTCCCGATTTCTAATGACGTCTCCAAAAGGAAACTCATCAACATCTGTTTCATCTAAAAAGAAACATTTCTCAGTTTGTTCATCTCACTTCAATCTTATCGCTGCAGACAAACTGACCAACACATATATAATATTTAATAAATAATAATAGATCCATACTTGGCGCATGTGTATCGACACAGTATTGCCACTAATATGTAGTAATATAAAATATGTATAATTTATGATAACACTTATATCGTGATACTATGCTGTATCCATTTTTCCCCCTACCCCTTCAATTTATGCCCCTGTTTGTTGTAGGTTGACTGATAATTTATGGTTAATGTCTTTTTATGTCTTTTTATTGGTGAATGTTCTTATTGTTCTTATTATTACTGTTATTTTTTTGGTATTTATACTGTCTTTTTCTTGCTAAAACGAATGCTGGAAATTTCAATTTCCTTGCGGGAGTCATTCCAAAAGGATTAATAACGCCATTTTGCTTTCTTTCAGTCTACCATCTAATCATTGTCTATTGTTGGCCTGTATTTCTTGTGTGTTTACTTGTTTGTGTGTTTTTGTTTTTTTTTGCTGTTGTTGAAGAAAATGCTGCTGCTGCAATAAGGAAATTTCCCCGTTGTGGGATGAATGAAGTATAATCTGATCTAATCTAATCTAATAAAGAGAAGTCTAAGGTGCAGAGATGCTTCAGATTCTTAAGCTTGCTCCACAACATGATCCCGTTTGAGTTTATGTTGTCACGCTACGCCCGGATGTTCTCCGTCACTCTGTCTGCGGTGTCTAAACAACCAGTAAACGTGCTGTGTGCAAAAACAACAACAACAACGCATTTCTCTTTCACCTCTTGTCAGAGACGTGTATGCTCTGAAACAGCGTCAGAGTCTCAGCAAAGATCCGAGTGACGGACGGCGACAGCAGAGGGAGTGACGGTCTCGGGGAGAGGGCACGCTCCCGTGCTCAGTGCTCGTGCACTCTTCCATCATTAGCCAATGAAGGCCTCATAAAAGTGAATTATGTGCCACGAGAGGGGAGGTTCCATATGGCACAAGTGATCCAGAAAGGCAACGTGTCGCAAAAAAAGACCCCCAGAGCCCAACAAGTCAGCTTTTACAGGGGCCTCCCTCCCCGTCATTAATTGATTTTAATAACAGGCTGCGAGGGGGCAGAATGCGCTCATTCATTGGGCTGATGGGGCTTTTCCCAGGTCCCCCAGCGAACACTGCAGCACTTAGAGCTGTTTGTTTGGATTGCCTCTAGTGTGTGTGTGTGTGTGTGTGTGTGTGTGTGTGTGTGTGTGTGTGTGTGTGTGTGTGTGTGGGCGCTCGGGCCCCGGCTCGGTTACTCAGGCAGACACATACTCAATGTCCCGGCCGCTCGCTCGCTCGCTCGCTCAAACATTTGTTCATTTACCAGGTCAATAACTTCTTCACTCAATCACTGGCCTAGTCATTTATACACTCATTTATTCATCCCTCTCTCTGAGCTCAGCGAAGGGCCATCACGCCTTAAAGGTCCCACGTAGTCAGAAGTCAGAGTTACATGTCGGGGTTTTTTATTATTATAAAGCAGGTTGAGGTGCTAAATAAATACTGTGAAAGTATTTCGGTCTTCAAACTAGCTGTCAGGACTTTCAAACTATTAATATATATATATATATATAGAGAGAGAGAGAGAGGAGGAGAGAGAGAGAGAGAGAGAGAGAGAGAGAGAGAGAGGAGAGAGAGAGAGAGAGAGAGAGAGAGAGAGAGAGAGAGAGAGAGAGCAAACCCATTACAGTGACAGAGATGCTGTGAGCACAGTTGCAGAAGATGGGAAAAGCTCACACAAGGGCCATCATGACTTAAAGGTCCCATGTAGAAAAAGTGAGTTTTTTAGGGGGGTTTACAGCAGGTTGAGGTGCTATATATATATATATATATATATATATATATTATATATATATATAATATATACTGTGTATTTAAGTATCAAAAGGCTCCACAGAGAAATGCACACAGCCAGTATTAAGTTTTTCTCTTTAATCGAACCGCCAGGACGTCCGAGCTGTACTGTATGCTCCCGTCAATCAGAAACCCAAACCGCCAAACTTAAGGAAGTGAAGTCCTGTTGTAGTGGTGTGTGTCTTAATGTTGTGATGTCATTGTTGGTTCTATTATTGTGGTGTTTCAATGCTGTGAAATTGTATTGTTGCTCCTCTATGTAGCTGCTCTATGTTGTGGTTCTTGTTATTTAGTGTTTTCATGTTGTGTTGTTGTAGTTGGTCCCGTGACCAACTGCCGTGCTTTTCTTGTCGGCAAACTGTGTTATCTCTCTCCTTCTCATGGGGGGGGGGGGCAAATCTCTGGGCGGGCAAAGCAGAGGAAGGGGAGGTAACCTTGCCCCTTATGACCTCATAAGGGGAAGATTCCAGATCGGCCCATCTGAGCTTCATTTTCTCAAAGGCAGAGCAGGATACCCTGGGCTCGGTTTACACCTATTACCATGTCTAGCCACTGGGGAGGGGGGGGGGGGCATTGACAGGCATGCCCTGCAAACTTTAATACTGTGAAACGTGATTGTTGTCTTTTTCTACGGTGTTAGACTTCCCTTTTAACAGATGTTTTTCTCTGCTTCCTACCCAGGTACTACAATGAAACTTAGCCTCCAGCTAACTCTGGTACTGCTACGGAGCTGTGCATCGTCCCGGTCAGATAAATAAATAAATATTAATGTCACTAGCTACCTGCCAAGCAGAGGCGATTTCTTAAAGATTGCAAGGGAAGCTCAGCTAGTCAAATGTCAAAATATGAATGGTCAAATATGTACTAATGTGTTGACTTTTCATTCACTAAAAATGTGCAAAAATATGTAAACATCATGACATAAACATGAGTTTGTTCGGACTCCTCGTGCATTCCCGTCGCGGCACAGTTCCATCGCGGAAACGGACGAACTGAAAGACGAACTGCTGCAACCTATTTCTTGGTATTTGTTCGGCGAAATTGCAAGCCGATTTTCATCATACATTTTATACAATTATACCACAATCCTTGTTTCAGTTTAACTCAATTACCACATTTCCTCGTTTGATTTTGACGTCGTTTTGTTAGATCGTTTGTTCATTAATTCATTAATACAGTAGGCTAGGCTAGTGTTGTAGGGCTGAACTAGCCAGTTAGCAAAGTGCACACAACGGCAGGGCGGCTGTGGCTCAGTGGTAGAGCGGTTGCCTGCCAATCGGAAGGTTGGTGGTTCGATCCCCGCCCGCCTGCAGTCATTGTCGAAGTGTCCTTGGGCAAGACACTGAACCCCGAGTTGCCCCCGGTGCTGCGCCTCGGAGTGTGAATGTGTGTGAGTGTTTATCTGATGAGCAGGTGGCACCTTGTACGGCAGCCCCGGCCACAGTGTATGAATGTGTGTGAATGGTGAATGTTTCCTGTAGATGTAAAAGCGCTTTGAGCAGTTGTTAAGACTGGAAAAGCGCTATATAAATACAGCACATTTACATGGCAGACGATGCTAATATTGTCAACCTGATTGAGGCGAAGCCATGTGAAAGTCTAGGCAAAATTAAACAAGACAGATCAACACCTAAAATTGATTTAGTGTTAAAGATAGGTAGCAAAGTAACAGGTATTTTCAGCTCTTGTAAATGGACAATTTTTTATGACGTAGGCCAAAAATGAGCTTCCACTCTCTATTGATGTATTACATTTTGGAAGCAACGAGCCCAACACTGGTACCAGGTCACGTGGCCTCAGGGTCAGACACCTCCTCCACCGTGTAGTGTGTGTAGCGGTGTTTTTAGGCGGGGGGGGAAGAAAATACATGAACAACACTTTCATCGAAAACTAAAAAAACAAGTCAATTTTGCGTTAGTGTCTTTTTCTGAGGAGATGAGTCCTTCTGTTACCCAGACTCCATTCACCACATCTTTGTCTCACAGTCATTTCACAGACACATTTAGCATATTTTTACTCTTTACTCTGATTGTTCAGCAGTCTGACTGAATCTTGAGGGGGGGGGGGGGATGAGGGTGTATCGGGAGGAGCAGGGCCTGTCATAACTGCATAATACTCCCATTACTCCTGTGCAGCAGAATTACCACTGATGGAAATGGGATTTTGGAAGATATATGGAATGTAATTATTATATACATATATGCATAGCCTTTCTTACTATGAAAAGGAGCTTTGGAGTGTGTGTGTGTGTGTGTGTGTGTGTGTGTGTGTGTGTGTGTGCGCTGGTCTTATGTGTGGGTTTATTCTGTGGCATTGAGTGAACAGTTTGCCCTTACCCCCTCGACTGATACCTATGTAAAAAAGGTTTGTGTTTTGTTGCACTTTTTATTTTTTATTTTGAAAGGCGGCAAAGTGCTTCTCCACCCTCGTATTCCCGTGACCAGTCGGTGCAGCCGGAGTGCGTCCTGTGCTCAACATCTCTCTGAAGGCCAAAGTGGGACGCTCCCAAACAGACAAACGGGGGCCATGCAGACTCGTTCCAGCAGTGACGCTGTCTGAAGAATGGTCAGCCGGTTGAATACCAATTTTTCAAGCTCTCTCAACCAAATACCACACACAGGAACCGAATTCCCCTTCAGTGACAAATACCAAGATAGGAAACAATATTCACCACGTGAGCAGGGGAAAATATTACTTTTACGTGGCACGCAAATACCATGCAGTGGATTTGCCATGATGTCCTATACACGGAGTTTCTGTGTTATTATTATAATGAGTGTGCAGCTGAAGCATGCATCGCGGCAGGGGGAACATGAGGCAGTATGTATGGTTTTCAGTGTGGTGTACGTTAGGCGAGGGGCCTCCGCGGGAGGTTTTCTTTGGAAAGCACCTGGGTGTGAAAAATCGGGCCTCCCAGTCTGGCCCGAGAGGCTGTGTAAACACAGGGTTCCAGTCGGGCCAGCTTGCACTGGACTGGACCCTGCAAACAGAACCATCAGCCTCAGGAACAATCCACGTACCTCCTTTAGGGACCATCAACCGAACCAGCCCTGGAAATGTGCACGCTATAGGGGCCGATGTACTGGTTGATAGCGGCTGCAATGTACAACCATAGGCTAATTTACAGTGGTTTGGGTGGGGGGGCGGGGGCGGAGGGGGGGGGGGGGGGGGGGGGGGCGTGACTCAAGATGTTTAGAACATGGACCACATTCACAACTACATATACACACACCCCACAGTCAAGCTCCTGATTCCTCATCGTTGCAAACTCCACTTTAAAACACCTACTTTTTAGGACCTTTTCAGCATGATAAACAATCGCACAACCGAATACCTTATATTTAATGCCCTTTTCATCATAGATCTCAAAGTGCTACAGGTAAAAGAAGAAAAATAAACAAAAAAAGAAAGACACAAAAGAACAATAACGTATTCCTTACGAAGAAGAGATAAAAAACCATCTCAAAATTGAAGGGCCACAAGCTTTGCTAAAAACCACTTTTTTGAGGCCTTTTTGTTTTTAAAACACCAGTGGATGTGAGTGCCCTCAAGGTGGTCCGGGGGCATTCCACGACGTGGGGCAGCGCAACAAAATGCCCCTCTCCCACTGTCCTGAGGTCTGGTTCTGGAATTGAGTCCCTAACCAAAAGATTGAGACTTTTACTATAAATAGGAAACGCCTTATGAGGCGCTGTAGCCTTTGCAGCCATCTTCTTGGTGTCGTTGTTTAGTGTGAAACTTCTTACAGGCCTTTCGGGCGTCTTGAACTCAGCAAGGCGAGACTCCCACCCCTCCTTCGGTCTTGCGTGATGGAAGGCCGGGCCCCACACTCCACTGAGAGTATTTAATCTTTCCGCTGGTTAGCCGGATAAATGACCGTCCCGCAGAGAAGGGAGAGGGGAAAGAAGAGTAGGAGAGTTTGAAGAGGTATTTACGTTTTCAAGTTCATGTATGCAGGATCCCCATCTCCGGGGTCCACAACGGGACATTATTGACTTTGCAATTGAAAAAAGCGCAAAAACATCAAATTGTGATAACCTATAAAAGATTAATTGTCCAAAAGGCGTCCACATGTCGGAAAAAGTCGCCAAACACTTGAAGAAAAAAACAAACAAAAAAGACTCCACAAAACCCACCAAACATTGCCAAAAACTGCTGCAAAAATTACAGAAAAGCACAACAAACTTTTGAAAACACGCCGTTTTGATTTATTGGGGGGGGGGGGGGTGGCACCCCTATTCGCCCCCTGTCAATTACCGTTTTTAACTGGGACATATTGCATGACACAATACGGTAAGAAAAAACCCTAAACTCTAACACGTATAACACCAAGATAGAATTGATATCCAAAATCGGGCTCGTCTATTACGCTACATCGGTTTACGTAGGCTGGAGTATCGTTACTTCATTTGGATATTTTAATATTGTGATATGATACACAAGTGTCCCTTTTCCTGCTTTTAAAAGCTGCATCACACGTAAGGAAGTTATCGTAGTTATATTTATTTGCCCTTACCAACTTTACTCATTACATCCATATATTTGTGAGTACTTATCATACCTTGTTTCTGGGTTGTTATAAATGCACCAATAATCTCCTACAAATATCCCCGCAATAACACCATTGACGTATTATGGTAACAATTTGATAGGCGCCTGAGTGGTCTCACCTGGTTGGAAGCTCCACCGGTAGAGCTTCATGGCTGGATAGAGCTCAGCGATAGAGCTCACCTGATAGAGCTAACCTGGTAGTAGCTAACCTTGATGCGCTGGTAGAGCTAAACCTGTATGACTCACCTGGTGTAGCATCACCTTGATCATGTGAGCTCACCTTAGGCTCACGAGCGATCACGTGCGAGGTGGCTGGGCTGGAGAGCCCGGTGCTGGGGAGCGTGCACGGGGGGGGGGGGGGGGGGGTGAGGTCCCTATGATAGCTGATACGTACCTGCTAGGCTCACCTGGTGACTCACCTTGTATGAGCTCACCTGATTGGACTCACCTGATGAGCTCCCTGGTGAGAGCTCACCGTGTGGAGCCCACCTGTGAGCTCACCTGATAGAGCTCACCTGGTATAGCTCACCTGATTAGCTAACCTGGTCAGCTAACCTGGTAGAGCTGAAACCTGGTAGAGCTCAACTTGCTAAGCCACCTTATAGAGCTCCCTGATAGAGCTCACCTGATTAAGCTCACCTGGTAGAGCTAACTGGTAGAGCTAACTGGTAGAGCTAACCTGTACAGAGCTCACGGGTTGGAGCCACCTGATGGCTCACCTTTTGAGCTCACGCTGGTAGAGCTCACCTGAGTAAGCTCACCTGCGTGAGCTCACTGATGAGCTCACCTGATGGAGCTCACCTTCTATGGCGCTCACCTGATAGAGCTAAACCTGGTAGAGCTAACCTGTAGAGCTCACCTGGTAAGCTCACTGTGGAGCTCACCTGTATAGAGCTCACCTGGTAGAGATACCTGATAGAGCTAACCTGATAGAGCTCACCTTGGTGGCTCAACCTGGTTGAGCTCACCCTATAGAGCTCCCTGAAGAGCGCACCTGGTGGAGCTCACCTTGGTGGAGCCACCTTGTAGAGCTCCACCTGGTTTAAGCTCCCCTGGTAGACTCACCTGCGGCCCTTTGCTGCTTGTCATCCCCCCCACCCGTTCTGTCTAAGCTGTCCTATCTCATAATTTAAAAATTTCAATTTTCTCTCTCTCCTCTCCGCTCCATCTCTCTGATATTATTATCACACACACCCACCCACACATTAACATATAATCACACACACCCTTATATTATATATATCTCTATATATATTATATCTATATATACCTCTTTATATTAAGTATATCTTGTATACTTTGATTTTTCCTCCATTCCGCCCCAGCTCAATTACAAACTAATAACTTACACTTTATTTACAAGACATACACAGAAGATTAGATAATAGATAGATAATAGATAGATGTATAGATGATATATAGTAATGATAATAGTAGATAGACAGATGGCTAGATAGAGGTAGATCGATAGATGGAGAGATAGAAGATGATAGATAGCTAGATAGATGGTAAATTGAGAGATAATCGATCGATAGGTATAGAAAACTCTATGCTAGGTCACAAGATGAAGAGAATGAGTATTTAATTACAACAAAAGGAAATTCCTGAGATGAATTGTAAGTAAAGGTGATATTTCATTCTCTTTTAATCTTTCCTTTGATAAACTTGTTAGTTGGGATATTATTCCCTGGAAAAAACCGTTATTTCCAGGTAATTATATTTTGGGTACGAGCGGAGTGATGAGTAAGAGGTAAGTACGGCGTAGTTTGGTAGAGGAAAGAGGATTATACTCTCTTCCACTTCGAGGGGACGAATAAAACCTAAGCAAGCCTTTTTGTAAGTCCCTTTACCGCCACTGCGCCAAATACTGATCGGCGACTTTGTCCTCGTCTCGTGGCGTCGGGGCTCGGACACCGCAAAGCACCCTCGTGCACTGCGCACTTGCCGCTCTTGCACTGCACACGACAAATGTGACAGTCCAAACCCACACCACACAGGAGCTAAATTGGACCTTCCTGGCACTTTCACAGAACTCATTCAAAGACCAGAACGCATATGTTCAGCAACTGTGATGAGGAACCATATAAACGCCTATATCTATCTGAGGCACCCATGAACATATTTGCTCACACACATCACACCCCTTTAGTCATGTTGGATCTGACTTCACGGTTTCTATAGTTATATTCATACTCCCACGCACCTGCTGCTACTACATGCTAGCACCCCGTTTCAGGGCCCATCCAAATCCCGTACAACTTGTTAAATGTCCATTTTACGGCTGCAACCAGAGATCATGTATGCTGATATCGTTTGTTTCCGGATAATGGATTAGTTGTTTGGTCCTTTTAAAAAACCCAGTTGCAGACCAAATTTTGGCGATGAGCCCAAGAGTTTAAATCAACGACTCGACCTGAACCTGAACCGCCGTCTCGCTTGACTCAACCATCGATGGTGTCGCTGCGACTCCGCGGTTGTCTCCGAGGCTTGTTTTTAGGCGAAGAGACGTCGCACTGTTTTTGAACTTCATGACATTGCCCAAATTCACTCTTGCAGACATTTTGAGCAACACACTACAATACCCTTAGACTCTTTCAATGAAAGGTCAAAGCACACAAAAAAGGTAATAATAAACAAGGGTCACCTTGGGTTGAACTCATTCACAACCCTACTGCCTACATAGAAGCAGATTATTAATCATCACTCTGTTTAAATTATTCTAAATTCAAGCCTATAATGACAGCGGTCCCATCTTCTCACACAACACAGGTACCGTTCAGCTGTAAAATATGTCAGTCCATTTTTCCATTGTGTGGACCTGGTCTCCATTGGACTACTTGGGGTTGGGTGGGGGTGGGGGGGGGCGTGGGGGGGGGAGGGGGGGGGGGGGGGGGGGGGGGGGGTCAGGCTTTATCCATTAAAGTCCATCATTTTTCTTAAGGTTTTAACACAATTGTAACAAAATTGGGGTTTTTTAGCGTTTGGTCCTTAGAAAGCAAGTCTTCGTGGTGTTCTCCGAATAAGAAAAAAAACAAAGGCCAAGGGAAATCCCTCTTGAAGAGTTTTGTCCATTCCTCTTTGAGGTCTTTCCAGTAAGATCTGAGATCACTGGGCATCCCAGAATCTGTGGGTAAGTGGGAGACCGTACCCACTATTCAGTAGTTGGGGGTTGTTGTTTTTTAAACATGGAAACCTCAAGAGGGTCCTAAAGAATCTCATCTTCTCCTTCCATCTCATTTTTTTTCCACCTTGGACTTTCATCGCCTTTTGACTCGCTAGCCCATATATCTGTCCCATGGTCATCATCTATAATTGTATTAGTTCCCAGTTCCCTTCACTTTTAATATGGACGTTATTGTCTGATTCCTCATATCATAAAACTCTATGATGGATATATTTTTTGTTAATCTTCTGAATTTTTGCGGCTTTAACTTCTTAGTTTTTCACTTTTTTATTGGTCATTTTAAATACATGCAACAACTTGTAAAAAGTCTGATGTGCTGTAATTTGCTGTATCATAAACTGGCAGAGGTGTTATATATATCTATATATATATACACATACACTTTTTTTTACTGCAAAATATTTTTTCCTGAAATCAACAAATGGACAAAAGAGCAATCAGAATTGGCCCTTCTCACGCAGCTAGCCAGATTATATTTTAAAATGGGGACCAAGGCCCATTACGGCATTTATTCATTTTCCTTTCATTGAGTCAGTCTCTACTGCCGTTAAGTGGCCTGGGCTTACAACGGATCGGCCCACAATAAGAAGTGGTAATAACATCAACGACTGCCTGTGAAATGTAATGCCGGGGCATTCAAACAGGATGTTGAGTGGGTGGCAGCTATGTGTGTGTTGTGTGGTGTGTGTGTGTGTGGTTGTGTGTGTGTGTGGTGTTTGTGTGTGTGTGTGCCGTGGGTGTATGATATGGGTTAGCAAAGTGGCATCTAGTGCGGAGCTGAGTCAGGGCAATGTTCCCTCTATAAAATTGCAGCATTACCATGGATGGGAAGCATCAAGCCTGCGGGAATTGGGATCACATCCCCCCACCCCCTCCCACACACACACACACAACACACTACACACACACACCCACACACACACACACCACAATTTGAGCAAACCACAGCTAGTTCCATGTTTAAGGGTTAATACTCAGTTCCCCCCACCTCTTCCTGCCCCACTGCAACCCAGCCCTCATACCTACCATTACATGTGGTATCCAGAATGTGTAGAAGCATTCAGACTTTCGCACACACCACACACACATCAACACACACACACCACCCACACACACACACACACAACACCACATTGTGTTACACAACACCACACACCCACATACTGTAAACAAACACACCAAACAAGCTCTAATTCTACACATGCACACATCTGCAAGCTGGCACACTGTTACACTTACCAGCCACACCTCTGCAAACATACTTAGTCCCTACACACCTCTCTCTCTCTCTCTCTCTCTCACCACCACACACACACACCACACAACACACACTACACCCACACACACACCCGTGTGACAGACCCACACAGAGACGGCCTGTGCTGGCAGGTCTGCATGTCCGGTGCTCGACAGCAGGGCGCGTTATAACTGTTGCAGGGGTTCCTGGAGATGCAACCCCAAGGGAACTCCCTCGAAAACGAGATTTCACATCTCAAGGGACTATTCCTAATAAAAATAATCTCTTCTAAACCCTGGCACCGTGGCTCCCGACGATTGTGATTGGTTTTTAAATAAACTCCCATAAACCGTGCGTGTTTTTCTTCCATCCCGCATGCTAGTGTGGACTAGCCCAGACCCTCCTCCACAGCGCTGTAGAGGAGGTCTGGCAATGCGAGACTAAAGAGATATAACTGATAATCCATTACCTCATATTCTTTTAACTTTTGTGTTGTCCTTCTCCATCCAATGAAAATCACACCTTTGGTTGATGTTTTCCACCTTTTCTACGTTTTTGTCCTTTTGCCACCTTCTTTTTTCATGTTTGTCCCACTTTTTTTGGACATTTTTACACTACTAACCTACTTCTCAACTAATTTTACCGTTATTCTCGGAATTTATGTCAATAAACCCTTTCATTGGAAATTTTACCTAATGTTTGAGTTCTAAAAGCAAGAATTAGACTTATTGAGACTAAATTAAAGGAATGGATGTTTATGATATCACAGACTGTAATATGTCACTTTTACTCAATACTTTTCAACAACACTTCACCTTTTGTTATTAACATGCTATAAAATAGAATTAAGATCCCAAATTAATGAAAGTAGAGATGTGTATTGGCAAAGAGCGTTGAATCATCATGGTTATTTTGGGAATTAAAAGACATTGATATGGACAACATGAGGACAACATGGGGACACCATGAGGACAACATGATGAAACATTAAGACAACAGAGGACAACATGGGAAAAGACACTGAGACAACCATGGGGACCACATAGGGCAAACATGATGAGCAACATGATGGCAACATGATGACAAACATGGGGACAACAATGAGGCAACATGGGGTACAACATGAGGACAACATGGGACAACATGAGGACACATGAGGACAACATGAGGCACTGGGGACAAACATGAAGGAACACATGATGACAAATGGGGACAACATGAGGGCAACATGATGGCAACATGAGGGCAAACATGATGACAACATGAGGACACATGAGGGGTTAAAAAAATAAATAAAAAAATGAACACAAACCAGACAAACCAAGACCACTATAAATGTGTGTGGGCAGAAAAATAAAAACTACGTTGCTCTTCCACAGCCGAGTTGCCCCGACGCTTCGGAGCTTTAGCAAGAATGTCACTGAAAGTTTTCAGATATAAGAATCTCCTCCCCCCCCCCCCCCCCCCCGATCTCAGTTGTGAAAGCCCACTAGACACCCCCTCCCCAGAGCCCTCCCCTGCTCCCACTTCCATCACTGCATGGAGCGAGGATCTGTCGGAGGTCCCTGAAATCGATCTACGAGCTAGGCCCCCCACCCCCCACCAACACTTCAGTAAAAACCTGTTATGTGTATACGTGAATGCATTGTTTGACCCGCCCCCCCCTCCACCTCTCTCTCTCTCTCTCTAGCCCCTGTCCCTTTGTCACATCTGTTCGCAGTAATCACATTTTACAAACACCCACCCCCACACACACCACCTCTCTGCTACTGTTTGGAGAGAGAAGGCCTGAGGAGAGCTCCATCCCTCATATGAGTCTTGCTGTCGGGGGGGGGGGGGGCAGGACGATATGTAAGCGCAGATGATTAGGAGGCAACAAAGCATCAGGCTGCAGGAAGCCCCCCCCCCAGCTCGCGGTGCCAACCGAGGCCTTTGCTAGTCTTCGGCGCGCCGAGGCTAACCGAAACCAGCCCGCACCCTATCCTGTCTGTGTCTCCAGCTTTCCCTCCCCGTCCACTCCTCCTTTAAACTACAACCCCCTCATCATACTCTCTCATCTTCCCTGCTCGCAATATGGCTCCTCCAGATATGCAACTTGAAGCCGAGTGCCCTAAAGCCGCATTCTCATTCATCTCCCATCAGTGGGGAGGAACTCCCCTGGCTCCTAAAGACGTCGGAAGACGGGACATCTTCACCCTTCTGAAGCGAGTCACCAAGGCCGTATATTTACACTGGACTGAACGCCGACCTCCAGTACGTCGCCATTCTTCTCATGGCGGCAGCACGAAAAACGTTCCCCTTAAATCAATTTTCGCCGTAACTTACTTTACTAATTTTACTAATCTGAAGCTTATTTAGAAATCGCAAACGTTCCCTTAAAATTACCGCTAATGCTAGCGGTAGATATCTACTAGCTGCTTTGTAATACAAGTTGTTTTAAAAGGAAATCAAGGTGGGTCGGTCCTTGCAAATTGTTTTACACTTATATGACTTTTACTTTTTAATGTATGTACGTTGTGTGTGTGTGGGGGGTGTGTGTGTGTATAAAGTATACTTTGGTGCAGTTTAGGGATAGGGCCTTGGTGATGTTTTCCCTGTGTGTTAACTAGAGCATTTGGACCCTTGCTGACTCGCTGAGTCCATAGCGTGTAGACTGGTGCAGAAACGCGTCCTGCTCGCTCTCTTGTGCATTGTGGTCCCTTATCTTTTGCTCTGTTGGTGTGTTGTGTTGTGTGTGTGTTTCGGTTTTTGTTTGGGAGCTGTGGACGTCACTCTTGCTGTTTGTTTTTTTGTCCGCTTTGCCCTCCGTCCCGTCTTTCTTTTCCTCGCTTTTTTATGTTGGTGCCTTGGGACATCGTTTCATGTCCTCAGCCTATTGTCTTAACTGACTTAATTTTTAAATAAACATCTGTCACAAAAACGTTGTAACCCTCCACCCACTTGACTTCCAAGATTACCCGTAAGCTCTGTTTATGGTCGCCTAACCATGTCTTGTTCACGTTGTTCCAACCAGCTAAAGGGCTAGCTAGCTAGCTAGCGTCTATTGTTTATGCTGCTACTTAAGGGAAGGTCCGCCAACCTGCATAACAACCGGCTGGCACCCTAGGTCTTGTTTTCCCCACCCGCTAATTCTCCGCTGGATGATGCGCCAGAAGGGTTTCAAAATCGGCAACTTTCTCTCTTTAGCATTTAACCTTAGCGCAGAGCCATTAAACCTAAACACCCAGCTCCGCCTTTTTCCACTCCAATAACGGTGACGTTTCTGGCTCCAATGAACCCAAGACTTGCAACAGGCCAAACACTCGAGCCTTCAACAACAGCACAGCCCCCAAACGATGGGTTTGCTTCAGTAAATCCTGAACACTGTCTATCCTGCAGTAAGAGGCCACATCCTGTCCAGCTGCACCTTATTTTCTGTTTGACAGCCCATGACTATATGCTGTGGGTTTCCCTTTCTCTTCTTCTCCACCTTTCTCCTCATCCGACAGTTGTCCGACTAGCCTGCTTCACCCACAGACAGTGTATCTTGTCTTGCATTTCCAAGGTGTAAGCACCGACATCATGAGCTGACGCTGCCTACCAGAGACCCCGGCTCCCGATATGAGGTAGGGAGCTGGGAGTACATCCAGTGATTAATCAGTTCTGAACCTAAAACATAATATATAACCCCCTTTATATTAATGACCAACTGCTCCTGGCTTGAACCGCGCCGTGGAAAGGCCATTTATCACCAGCTCCCTGAAAGTCCACATTAAGCAATCGATATTACTCCTCTCTCTCCTCCTCTCTCTCCGTCATCTTCTCTCTCTCTCTCTCTCGCTCCTCTCCAACTTTAATCACAGTAGCTATCATCTCTTTCGTTATGTATTCTGTTCCTGGCTTGATCGTGTCTTTAGGCAAGGGACTTGGACACGAGATCTTTTATTTTCCTATTTTTTAAGCT